>NC_080021.1:109844940-110147970 GCF_030020395.1 Manis pentadactyla | reverse complement strand
TTGTGACTTTTTTGTTTTGAAGTCTATTTTGTCTGATAGTAGTACTGTAACACCTGCTTTTTTCTCCCTGTTGTTTGCATAAAATATCATTTTCCATCCCTTGACTTTTAGTCTGTGCATGTCTTTGGGTTTGAGGTGAGTCTCTTGTAAGCAGTATATAGATGGGTCTTGCTTTTTTATCCATTCTATTACTCTGTGTCTTTTGATTGGTGAATTCAGTCCATTTACATTTAGGATGATTATTAAAAGATATGTACTCATTGCCATTGCAGGCTTTAGATTCGTGGTTACCAAAGGTTCAAGGTTAGCTTCTTTACTATCTTTCCATCTAACTTAGCTTGCTTATTGAGCTATTATTGTAATGGCAGTTTGATGATTCTTCATTTCTCTCCCTTCTTATTCCTCCTCCTCCATTCTTTATATGTTCCATGTTTTATTCTGTGCTCTTTTGTGTTTCCTTTGACTGTTTTTGTGGGTAGTTGATTTTATTTTTTGCCTTTAGTTAGTATTTGGTTGGTCTGCTTTCTTTGTTGTGATTTTATTTTCTCTGGTGATATCTTTTTGGCCTTACGAGTGCTTTCATGTAGAGCAGTCCCTCTAGAATTCCCTGTAGAAGTAGTTTGTGTGAGGCAAATTCCCTCAACTTTTGCTTGTTTGGCAATTGTTTAATCCCTCCTTCATATTTAAATGATAATCATGGTGGATGCAGTGTTCTTGGTTCAAGGCCCTTCTGTTTCATTGCATTAAATATATCATGCCATTTTCTTCTGGCCTGTAATGTTTCTTTTGAGAAGTCTGATGATAGCCTGATGGGTTTTCCTTTGTAGGTGACCATTTTTCTCTTTCTGGCTGCCTTTAATACTCTGTCCTTGTCCTTGATCTTTGCCATTTTAATTATTATGTGTCTTGGTGTTGTCCTCTTTGGGTCCCTTCTGTTAAGAGCTCTGTGTGCTTCTGTGGTCTGAGTGACTATTTCCACCCCCAGATTGGGGAAGTTTTTCAGCAGTTATTTCTTCAAAGACACTTTCTATCCCTTTTTCTCTCTCTTCTTCTTCTGGTACCCCTATAGTGCAGATATTGTTCTGTTTGAGTTGGTCCCACAGTTCTCATCATATTCTTTCATTCCTTGAGATACTTTTATCTCTCTCTGCATCAGCTTGTCTGCGTTTCTGTTCTCTGATTTCTATTCCGTTAATGGCCTCTTACATCTCGTCCATTCTGATTTTCAGTCCTTCCAGAGATTGTCTTATTTCTGTAGTGTCCCTCCCTAGTTTGTCCATGGGCTCTTTCATTTTTCTCTGCAGCTCCATCAGCATGGTTATGACCTTTATTTTGAATTCTTTTTCCGGAAGATTGGTTAAATCTGTCTCTCCAGATTCCCTCTCAGGGGATGTCTGGGTTATTCTGGTCTGTGTCAAATTCTTCTGCCTTTTCCTTGCGATAAAGGTAGTCGTGCACAGTTGGTGCATGTGTCAGCTGGGAGCACAAAGTCCTTTCCTGCTTGCAGGTTGTCTTCCTGTCTTGTCAGAATGGCGACCCCTAGTGCCTTGTGCTGGGCAGCTGCTCGCCGACAGGGCCTCTTAGTCTAGCCCGGGTGCCTGTTGAGGCGGCTCTGCATGGCTGCTGTGGGCGTGGCCGGTCTCAAGCTGCTGCTCTGCTGTGGCAGGGCCGCTCCAGAGGGGGAACAGTCAGGAGACTGTTTATCGCCATGAGGGGCCTCAGAGCTGCGCTGCCACCCAGGGGATTAGGCCACCAGGATTTCCCCGGGATTCCCAGCTGTTGGGCTGAGTGTGCCGAGACACTTCCGTCCAGCTGTGAGGCTCCTGTCCATTTAAGACTTTCAAAAGGCACTTGCTTTTTTTTTGTCTCAGTGGCACCAGCTGTGGGGACCCACTCTCAGGTTTTACTGTCCCGTTTCCCTAGTATCCAGCACCCCATGCACTGTGTTTCTGCACTCTGGTGTGGATGGCTAGGGCTGGGTATTTAGTAGTCCTGGGCTCCCTCTCCCTCCCCGCTCCGACTCCTCTCCTCCTGTTGGGGAGCTGGGGTGGGGGGCACACTCAGGTCCTTCCAGGCCGCAGCTTGTATCTTACCCCCTTTGCAAGGCGTTGGGTTCTCGCAGATGTAGATGTAGCCTGGATCTTCTGGTCTCTCTTTTAGGGATAGTTGTGTTTGTTGTGTTTTCAAAAATATGTGTGGTTTTGGGAGGAGATTTCCACTGCCCTACTCACGCCACCATCTTGGCTCCTCCCCCACACTTTTTTTTCCTCTACAATTCATTCACATGCATCAGCCCCTTATGAAGGAGGGGGAAGAGGTTTAAAACAACTGTTCTTATTCAACCCTTTTTGAGTACATCCTCCCTGGAACATACCATAAAGAAAAGACACCTGATCTCTTCATGACTATTACCTCCAATGTCAGTCTATTTCATTTTCTGGTAATTTTAATTTTTAGTAAGCTCTTCTTTATTATTATCCAAAACTAAAACTTTCCTCTCTGGAACCATATATGGTAATTTATCCCATATTCCTTTAATAACCATTAAGATATTCCCTGATAGCTTTCCAGTTAGCCCAATCTTCTAATCTCTAATCCCTTTTAAGAAATAATTTCAAGCTGGCTCACCATTTGTTCACTTTCCTTTTAGTCCCATTTTATCAGTGCATCTTAAGGTATAGTACACCAAACTGCACACAGGGAGGGTTGGAACCATATAGAGCTTGCTGAGTTACAGTAGAATTATTGGAGATTGTAGGCATATCGAAGAAACAAGCCTTTCTGGAGTGGGCATATTGTAATTATAATACAGAATTATAAATAAGACAAGCATGAAGAACATTTAAACAAATGCTTAGAAATAGATTAAAAGGAAGATAGAATTCTTTGTCTAGAACAGTGGGTGAGACTATGGAATGTATTAAATCTCTTGAAGTTAGGTGGGGTAGGTTAAGGTGATTGGGACATTGCAATCTTCAGATAAGTGTCCTTTTAGACCTAATAACTATTCAAAAAGGAATTTTTAGTGGAATTCTGTGCAGTAGCAGCAAGAAGAAACATTAGCAGAGAAATACTCAAATTTGGTAGGATCACTAGATTCCTTTGCCAGCAAAAGGCTTTTGCATTGAGAGGGTACAGATAAAGAGAAGTTATGTAAGCAAGAAGATTCAGGATTCTGCAGAAGGGAGTTCTAGTGAAGTATGAAGCAGAAAAAGTCACTTTTACTTTGTGGTGGGGATTAAGGTTTTTGAGAAAATGACAGAGCAATAATGAAAATAGGTAACACATATAAGGCCTAATGGTGTGCAAGATGTTATTCTGAGTGCTTCTTATATATTAACACTTTAATCTTCACAACAGCTCTGGGAGTTAGGTACTTTATGATCTTCATTTTATGGAAGAGGAAATTCATCCATAGAGAACTGAGGTAACTTGCCACATGTCACATAGCTAGTAAAACGGTAAAAAGCACTGAGATCTTCTTAATCCAAGTAGTCTGGTTTTAAAAGCTGTCCTCTTGATCACTATAATTTATTTTACTGTACCATACCATGATGTGTGATTTCAGCCTACCTTCTTTCACATCTCATAAATAGCCTAATCTGTGCCCTTAAATTTTTGCATGGTGCCACCTTTCTTACTCTACACAAGAAGCCAATGCCTTCCTAACCTTTTGTTCTCCCCACCTTTAAAATCTACTCTGAAAAGATGCTAATAAGCCCATTCATTCATTCACACTAAGGAATAAATGATTAGCTTCATATAAAATACTATTTCAGGGTTGAGTTTGGCTTTTTTTTTTAGGGGCCCAGGGAATATTAAGGGCTCATAAAACCTTAACACAAACTCCTGTTGAAATTTAAAGTATATATAAGCTGGGAGAACAAATAAGTTGGGTGCATGACTTTCTGTGCCCTTCAAGTTACACTGTTATTTAGGCGGCGAAGGGTTTGGGGGAATCCTTTAGTAGAAATGAAGTAGTAACTTAGAAATAGGAATGGGAAGAATAAGAGATACATCTTTATTATATTGACTCAGTAATTTTAGAGCTACCCTCTGATATCCCTAATGCATTGTCAGGTGGGAGAGTTCTGATACAACCCTAGAGACACAGAGTCCAGGAAAAGCTTTCACTAGGACAATCATAGATGAAGGGATAATCCTGTTCTAGGATTTAAGTAGACATGCATTTACATCTGAATCAAGGAAGAGCCAAGGATTTTGTTCCTTATTTCCTACATAACTAACACCCTCTGAGATGGGTCTGTGATTTATATGCTTCAGGAATCTTAAAACTAGCGATGTTACCCTAAAGTTATCCATAACACCTTTCTTTTATTCCACAGCAATTATCAACCCCTTTCATTCTTTTCTTTTTGAGGTTTCTCATATATTTCAATCTAGTTCAGTTTAATGAACACTTATTGAGTACCTACCTTGTGCCAGATACTGTGCTCTGGGCATACAAATACCCCTATCTCAAATTCCTCATTTTTAAGGAGAGAATATAGTATGATACAGGAAATCTTTGAAGTGTGTTTAAATACACAAGCAGTATTCAGGAGAGAATTACTCTGCCAGGGAAAGTCAGGAAAACTTTCAAAGGTGGTAATGATTAATTAGGGTTTTCAGGGATGAATGGGAGTTCGTCAGAATAATGGTAGGGTAGCAAAATAGTCTAGCTAGAGGACAAAGTGTATGCAAAGATATGGAAGCATAGCACAGTGTGACCTGACAGCTTCAAGTGGTATTGCTATATAATGGATGAAATTTCGAGTCCGCAGTTGGTGGGCCATGATCTGTTCTGCTTTTTCATTGTCAGGATCTTATTATGCCTAATGCATCAACCTGTTTATTTCTATGTCCATGATTATTGAAGGCCAAGTCTTTTTTTTAGTACTCTGCTAAAATCTTACCTACATGCCACTCCTTGAGACTCTAGCCATTCTCTTCTGATACCTGAATATCCATGTATAGACTATTCTCAATCTTCATCCATCCATGGTAGGAACTGGTCTTTTAATGTGGAAGGAAGAATGATGGCTTTCACTTGTATCTACATCGCCATATAGGTTTCATAGTCAGATTTGCATATAGTAATTCTGTAAATCTTTTGGAGGTAAGGGACTAGTATAAAAATATTGTTGGTACTTTGTTAGTCACAATAATATAATTTCCTATACCAAATAATTCAGTTTAGCAAGTGTGTTTTTCTGCTCTCTACCCATGCAATAGCACAATACTGAGAAAATATGCAATGGAAGAAAACAGAAAGAGGATTCCTTCATAAATCTGAGAGAAAAGACTTAAATTTATACTCATGCAATTTCTGGTCTTAATCAGCTCTAAGAGAAAAAAAATCATAAGTATTCAGTTTCTTCTGTTTATCATAAACTTTATAAACAAAAACACAAAGGAAGACTACCTGTTAAATGAATATACTACTTTAAAATGAGGTTATGTTGAAAATAACGTCAAAGCAAACTGATTTTTGTGTTAATTTATTTATAACTTTTTTAAGGATGCCGGGCAGTTTTATGCTAAATATAAAGAAACAAGATTGAAGGAAAAAGAAGATGCATTGACTAGAGCTGAACTTGAAACACTTCAAAGTGAGTTTTAAACATTGTCTTGCTGTGTTAACATTATATAAAGCTAATTACCTAAATTTGGGTTTTCCCTTTAATTGAGCAGCAATTAAATTTTTAATGTTTTCTGTGCCACTCTCTTAATAGAGTTAATTAATATTTAATGTATTATGTGTGGAGAATACTATATTAGTGATTATTGACCCACCCTCAATTCAATATCAGAAGAGGGATAGGGATAAAATCAACACAGGGTCCTCAAGTCTAGAGGGCATCCAAAATCTAGAAAGTCCCAATATACTCCAGTGCTATAACTGTCATTGATACTTGGAGCCAAGTCTCTCCAACTGATCACCCAACTTGCTGTAACAACAGTAGTAAATGGGAAACCTGAAAATATCAATAACTTTTGTTTTGAAAGTCTTTGCTTCATTTGAATTATTGTTATTTAATATGAAAGCTCTTGACTATATTATCAATGTATTGAAAAAGAGTCTCCCAGTGAACGCTAAAGACAGTTCTTGCAGAGTTTGGAAAAGGTTGTACTATTAAAGAGGGCATTTCTCAGCCTTGGTCTTTTTGTCTAATATTGCCATATCTGCATCTTTCTACACATACGCACTTTTACCTTTACTTTGCCTTATTTTTTATTCAGAGCATTTAACACTACTTAACATTAATTTATTTGTTAATTTTGTTTACCACCTGGTTCCCCAATAGAATGTAGGTTCCATGAGGGTAGGGAGTTTATCTGTTTTGTTTACTCTTAAGCCTATCCAAGTACCTTCAACAGTCCCCAGCACATAGTAGGTACTCAGTAAATACTGACTTCATGGCCATGAAATCTCTTTCCTTTTAAAAATTCCTATGTGAGTATTTGTGGTTCAGATTTCATTTTCCTCCACCTACCTGGGTTCCTAGAGAAGTACATGGTGTGCATGGTACCTGCTCCACACAGGAGACAATCCAAGGATCATTAATACCTCATCAAGTATACCTGTAAGTATCCACACATGCACAGCATGCATAGTTTTACAAAACAATGTGTGTGCTTTTGAAGGTATGCTGTCAAGAGTGTTCTTGCAGCCCACAGAAGTAATTTACCAAATCGAACTAGAAAAGAGCAACTGTGGTTTTAGTGTATCACACCTTCGCTGTATAGAAAAATGGTGGCAGCTATTTCCCTTCAGATGCTGAAAGCTCTAGCTGTCTGCCTTTTCCCTGACACCTGATTATAGTTGGAGAAGAGAGAACTATTCTCACCAAACTCCAGGAGTGCATTGCCACTACCTAATGTGTCACTTTGAGGGTTGTATTTTTCTTATTTGTCAAAAAAACAAAAAAACAAAAAAATAAATTGGTCTAGGAGGTGCCAGTATTAGTTTCTATTGCTGCTCTAACAAATGGCCACAAATTTAGTGGCTTAAACACGTATTACCTCACAGTTGTGTGGTCAGAAATTCAGCCTGGGTCTAACTGAACTAACATCAAGGTTTATCAAACAGCTACATTCTTTCTCCAGCTTCTGGAGGCCTCCCACATTCCTTGGGTCATGGCCCTCTTCCTCCCTCTTCAAAGCCAGCAATGTTGTGTCTCACTGACTAGTCCTCTGTAGTCACCTCTCTCTGCCTGTAACTGGGAGAGGTTCTCTGCTTTTATGGAAAGCATATGATTAGGATTGGGCCAATTAGGATAATTTAGGATAATCTCCCATCTCAAGGGTCTCAACCTTAATCATACCTGTGAAGTCCCTTTTGCCATATAAGGTAAAATAGTCCCAAGTTTGGGGGATTAAAATATGGTGATCTTTAAGGGTCCATTTTTCTGCCTGCCACAATCCTTCAGGTGTCTTGTCATCTTTAGAACAGGGACTGTTTATTTTTCATTTTCATATTTGCAATACTGAATAGCATACTGGCACATAGTAAATGTTCAGGAAGTGGATAAATGAATTAATGAATATAATGCCATTAATATAAAAAAGTGTTCTGTGTGATCCTCTATAGAACACTATTGCAGGGAGTACATAATTTAATTCAAAAAGTTTCAACAATTACAAATACAAAATACTAGTCAAATCAACAGTATAATTGATTAAAGCAGATTTCTATTAAGAGGGAAGAGCTCAGGATGATAGAGAATTACATACTGAAGTTGACTGATGTCAGTGTTGGGGAAGAAGGGTGGGCAAATGATGACTACCATGTTAAACCACAGATTCAAACAGAAGCTGATGTTACAGCAATTATTGAAATAGTTTTATATTGAATAAATCAATGACTAGATGAAACTCTAAATGTAATTTTTATATAATTGTTATTTTTAAGTGAAATTGTTACATAAAAATTTTCTAAGCCTTTTCTTATCCTTTCCAGTTTAATGTCACTCATAAGTTTATGACAATTTCTGTATTTTCATTTATATTGGTATCATATATTAGATATTCTGTTTCCGAGTAATTCATGATCTTTGTAAAAAACTTAGAAAATACAGAAATTACAAAGCAAGCAAAAACCATGGTGTATTAGAATATACAGAGAGCATCCACAACTCAATAATAAAAAGGGAAATAATCCAATTTAAAAATGGGCAAAATACCTGTATAGACATCTATCCAAAGAAGACATACAAAAGGCCAACACATACATGAAAAGATGTTCAGTATCATCAATCCTCAAGGAAATGCAAATTAAAACCACAATGAGACAACACCTCACAGCCACCAGGTTGACTATAATAAAAAAGAAGGTAATAACTATTAGCAAAAATACAGAGAAATTGAAACCCTCATATATTGCTGGTGGGAATATGAAATAATGCAGTAACTTCGGAGAAGAGTCTGGCAGTTCCTCAGAATATAAACCCACATGTTGTTATCATGTGACTCAGCAATACCACTCAAGAGAAATGATAACATATATCCACACAAAAATATATGCATGGATGTTCATAGTATCATTTTTCGTAATATTCAAAAAGCGAGAACAACTTTGTGTCTATCAACTGATTTTAAACCTTCTAAGAAGGCTTCTAAGTCAAAAGAAGGGATAAAAATCACATTTACAAATGAACCCAAAATGTCCCCATAGAGGCAATCTGAATAGACTACCTTTCATTGCTTTCATAAACACAGCCCTCCGTTTTTATGTAGTTTTTGTAACAAATCACCTAATTGTTACTCATTTTTGGCAGATATATTAGAATTCTCTAATAATAACAAATCAAGTATGTATACTACAACTTTGAACCTAGGAGTTAGCATAAAATATTTATCACAATGTAAAAACTCTTTTTAAAGTCTGACCATTTTTCCAAAATCATTCAGATTTTTGTTCTAAGTTTCACAGCAATTTCATACACATAAATGTTTTGTTATTTTGTTGTCTTATAAAAAAGATTATATAAAAATACATTTAAAAATTTGTGAATATCTGAAAACTCTGTTTGCCAGTAAAAGTGTGTAATAATCTTTTTAAAAATTTCAAAACTCAAAACCATCTTACTGGTTACTGAAACCCCAAATAGAAAAAGTGACTACTGAAAGACACATTAAAAACAATACTCATACTAGGCTCTGAGTAATAAGACTTTTATCAAGTGATAAGACTTCACTCATGTATTTCATATCATCGGTATATTAGGAAAAGGTGATGGCATCAACATTAAGAATGTTAAAGAACAGTCACATTACTATTAATAATGTCAGAAACTGTCATGTATTTTTTAATGTAGTCTCTAATGGTTACATGCAAAGAACCTTTTAATTAATTTTGTTAACTTCATTACAGTGTTCTGCATTGTATATTTTAGAATTAATACATAAAGTCCCCAAATTCCCCAGTGTGCATTTCATTTGTCCCTATCCTTCTTAATTTTAAAGACCATCATTGGAATACTGAGTTCATAATAACATTTCCATCCGCTTAATTGAGTAAATGCATCTCATGCAGATTAGCAATAGCTTTTTTATGCTGCCTGTTTTTCATGACCTAATTGCTAATCTGCCTCCAAGTCTATCTGCTTTACTGCTGAGATTGTGTAGTATCCTCTGAGGGCTATGACAGAACTACATTGAGCAGGGTGTGGTGGTCTTATTAAAATGCTATTTTAGAGGGGAAATAGGAAAAGAATAATTTCTTTTTTTTTTAACCCACTATATTCCAAGTAGTATCTTTTTAAAATTTTTTTATTTTATTGATGAACAATCTTATTTTAGTTTCAAGTATATAGCACAGTGGTTCAACAGTTACCCATAATTATTAAATTCTCACCTCCAATAGTAAAGCTACTATCTGTAAACATAGAAAGATGTTACAGAATAATTGGCTGTATTCTCCATATTGTACTACTATCCCCATGACCAACTTATATTATGATTGAGAATATTTGTGCCCTTTATCCCTCTCCCCCTCCCCAACAGCTTCAACCCCTCCCCCTTGGTAACCACCAGTCCCTTCTCAGTATCTGTGAGTCTGCTGCTGTTTTGTTCATTCTGTTTTGCTTTGTTTTTATATTTGACAGATAAGTGAAATCATTTGGTATTTGTCTTTCTCCACCTGGCTTGTTTCACTGAGCATAATACCCTCTAGATCCATCCATGTTGTTGCAAATGGCAGGATTTCTTTTCCTTTTATGGCTAAACAGTATTCCACTGTGTCCACATATTCTTTATCCATTCATCTATTGATGGATACTTAGGTTGCTTCCATATCTTGGTTATTGTAAATAATGCAGTAATCAGCATAGGGGTGCATATATCTTTTCATTTCAGAGATTTTTGTTTTCTTTGGGTAAGTTCACAGAGGTGGAATTGCTGGATTGAATGGTATTTCTATTTTAATTTTTTGAGGAACCTCCGTACTACTTTCCACAGTGGCTGTACCTAGTTGACAGTTCTACCAACAGTGTTAGGAGGGTTCCCTTTTCTCCACATCCTCACCAGCACTTGTTATTTCTTGTCTTTTGGATACTGGCCATTCTGGCTGGTGTGAGATGATACCTCATTGTGGTTTTGACTTTATTTCCCTGATGATTAGCAATGTGGAACATCTTTTCATGTGCCTGTTGGACATCTGTATTTCTTCTTTGGAGAAATGTCTGTTCAGGTCCTCTGCCCTTTTTAAAATCAGGTTATTTGGTTTTTTGGTGTTGAAGCATATGAGTTCTTTATATATTTTGGATGTTAACTCCTTATCAGTTAAATCATTTACAAATATATTCTCCCATGCTATAGATTGTGTTTTTGTTCCACTGATAGTGTCCTTTGCTGTACAGAAGCTTTTTAGGTTGATTTAGTCCCACTTGTTCATTTTTTATTTTGTTCCCCTTGTCCAAGGAGATGTGTCCAGGAAAAAATTGCTCATACTTATGTTCAAGAGATTTTTGCCTCTGTTTTCTTCTAAGCGTTTTATGGTTTCATGTCTTATATTCAGGTCTCTGATACATTTTGGGCTTACTTTTGTGTATGGAGTTAGTAAACCAGTTTCATTCTCTTACTGTCCAGTTTTCCCAAAACCAATTTATTGAAGAGGCTGTCTTTCCCCACTGTGTATTCATGGCTCCTTCATCACATATCAATTGACCATATATGCATGGGTTTATATCTGGGCTTTCTGTTGTATTCCATTGAACTATGAGTCTGTTCTTGTGCTGGTACAATTTGTTTTGATTACTATAGCTTTGTAGTAGAGTTTGAAGTCAGGGAGTGCAATCCCCCAGATTTGTTCTTCATTCTCGGGATTGCTTTGGCTATTTGGGATCTTTTGTGATTCCATATGAATTTTAGGACTATTTCTTCTAGATCATTGAAAAATGCTGCTGGAATTCTGATAGGGTTAGCATTGAATCTGTAAATTGCTTTGGGCAGGATGGTCTTTTGACAATCCATGAGCATAGGGTAGATTTCCACTTATTTGTGTGTTCTATAATTTCTCTCATGTATGTCTCACAATTTTCAAAACATAGGTCTTTCACTTCCTTGGATAGGTTTATTCCTGGGTATTTTATTCTTTTGGATGCAATTGTAAATGTGAATTGTTTTCCTGGTGTCTCTTTCTGCTAGTTCATTGTTAGTGTATAGAAATGCAACAGATTTCTGTGTATTAATTTTGTATCCTGCAATTTTACTGAATCCAGTTATTCTAATAGTTTTTATGTGGAGTCTTTAGGGTTTTCTATATATAATATCATGTCATCAGCAAATAGTGACAGTTAAATTTTTTCCTTACCAATATGGATCCATTTTATCTCTTTATCTTGTCTGATTGCTGTGACTAGAACCTCTAATATTATGTTGAATAAAAGTGGTGAGAGTGGACATCCTTGTCTTGTTCCTAATCTCAGAGGAAAAGCTTTCAGATTTTCACCATTAAGTATGATGTTAGCTGTGGGCTTGCCCCATACAATCTTTATTATGTTGAGGTATGTATCCTGAATGCCCATTTTTTGAAAGTTTCATCATAAGTCATGAGTGGATGTTGAATTTTTCATGTGTTTTTCAGAATCTATTAAAATGATCATGTGGTTTTTATCCTTTTTGTTAATGTGGTGTATGCTATTGATTGGTTAACAAATATTATACCATCCTTCTGTCACTGAAATAAATCCTACTTGGTTATGATGGATAATTCTTTTGATGTATTTTTTAATTCGGTTTGCTAATATTTTGTTGAGTATTTTTGCATCTGTGTTCATCAGGTATATTGGCCTTTACTTGTCTTTTTTTTTTAGTGTCTTAGTCTCTTTTGGTATTAGAGTGATGCTGGCCTCATAGTATGAGTTTGAAAGTATTCCCTCCTCTTCTGCTTTTTGGAATATTTTAAGAAGTGTGGGTACTAGCTCCTCTTCTTTAAATGTTTGGTAGAATTCAACTCCGAAGCCATCTGGACCTGGAATTTCAGGTTTTTTTAAATTACCAATTCAACTTCATTGATTTAATCTGTTCAGATTTTCTGTTTCTTCCTGGGTCAATCTTGGAAGGTTGTATTTTTCTAGGAAGTTGTCTTTCTAGTTTGTCCACTTTTTGGCATATAATTTTTCATAGTGTCTTCTAATAATTCTTTATATTTTGGTGGTATCTGTTGTGACTATTCCTCCTTCATTTCTGATTTTCTGTATTTGTGTACTCTCTTTTTCTTGATAAGTCTGGATACAGATATATTTATTTTCTCAAAGAACCAGCTCTTGGTTTCATTAATTATTTTCTGTTGTTTTATTCTTCTATGTATTATTTATTTCTGCTCTGATCTTTATTATGTCCCTCCTTCTAATAACTTTGAGCTTCAATTGTTCTTCTTTTTCTAGTTTCTTTAATTGTGATTTCAGACTGTTTATTTGGGATTATTCTTGTTTCTTGAGGTAAGCCTGTATATACTTCCCTCTTAGAATGGCCTTGGTGGCATCCCACTCATATTGGACTGTTGTGTTTTTGTTTTCATTTGTCTCCATGTATTGCTTTATTTCTGTTTTAATTTCTTCATTGATCCATTGATTATTTAGAAGTATATTATTTAGCCTCCATGTGTTTCTAGACTTTTTTTGTGTGTAACTTACTTCTAGTTTCATACCCTGGTGGTCAGAGAAGTTGCTTGATACAATTTCAATCTTTTTTAATTTATTGAGGCTCTTTTTGTGGCCTAGTATGCTATCTATTCTGGAGGATGTTCCATATGTGCTTGAGAAAAATGTGCATCCTGCTGCATTTGGGTGGAGTGTTCTGTAGATGTCTGTTAAGTCCATTTGATCTACTGTATTTTCCAGTGCCTCTGTTTCCTTATTTATTTTCTGTCTGGTTGATCTGTCCTTTGATGTAAGTGGTGTGTTAAAGTCCTCTAATATGATTGAGTTGCACTCTAGTTCTCCCTTTAGTTCTGTTAGTATTTGTTTTACATATTTAGGTGCACCTATGTTGGGTACATAGATATTTATAATGGTTATATCCTCTTGTTGGACTGGCCCCTTTATCATTATGTAATGTCCTTCTTTGTCTCTTATTACTTTCTTTGTTTTGAAATCTTTTTTTTTCTTGTAAGTACTGCTACTTCTGCTTTTTTCTCCATATTGTTTGCATGAAATATCTTCTTCCATCCTTTCACTTTTAGCCTGTGTATGTCTTTTGGTGTGAGATGAGTCTCCTTTAGGCAGCATATAGATGGGTCCTGTTTCTTTATCCATTCTGCCATTCTATGTCCTTTGATTAGTGCATTCAGTCCATTTACATATAAGGTAATTACTGATAGATATGTACTTAATGCCATTTTGTTTTCTTTTTGCTTTTAATAGCTCCTTTCTGTTCCTTTTTTCCTCTCATGCTCTTGTTATTTGATGGTTTTCTTTAATGTTGTGACTGTATTTCTCTCTTTTAATTTTGTGTGTGTATATATTATAGGCTTTAGGTTTGTCATTACTGAAGTTTCAAGGGTAGCTTCCTGACTATATAACAGTCTGTATTAAGTTGCTGATTGCTCTGTTTCAAACACAATCTAAAAGTTTTTTTTTCTTTTCCTCCTCCATACTTTATGTATTAGATGTCATAATCAAAACTTAGCCTTAGAATCATTTCCATCTACAGCAGTTCCTTTAACATATCCTGTAATGCTGGTTTTGTTGTTAAAAAGTCTTCTTTGAGCCTTTGTTTATCTGCAGATTGTTTAATCCCTGCTTCAGATTTAAGTGATAATCTTGCTGCATAGTGGAGTCTTAGTTGAAGATCCTTCTGTTTCAGTACATTAAATATTTTATGCCACTCCCTTCTGACCTTTAAAATTTCTGCTGAGAAGTCTGCTGATAGCCTGATGGCGTTTCCCTTATAAGTAATCTTTTTCTCTCTCTGGCTGCTTTTAATACTCTCTTTTTACCCTTAATCTATGCTATTTTAATTATTATATGTTTTGGTGTTGTCTTCTTGGGGTTCCTTTTGTTAGGGGCTCTCTGAGTTTCCATGACCTGAGCATCTTATTTCCTTCCCCAGATTGGTGAAGTTTTTGACAGTTATTTCCTCAAAGAGACTTTCTATCCCTTTTTGTCTCTCTTCTTCTTATGGTACCCCATTCTGAGAATATTGTTTTCTTTGGATTGGTCACACAGCTCTCATCACTCTTTTATTCCCATAGATCCATCTTTCTCTCTGTTCCTCAGCTTCATTGTGTTCTTGTTCTCTAATTTCCATCTCAATGATTGTCTCCCTTACTTTCAGCAATCTATTATTCATTCCCTCCATTTTGTATTTCATTTCAGTTACTGTATTCTTCAGCTCTGTATCTCTTTGTTGAGGTTCTCCCTGAGATCTCCAAATACATTGCTGCAGATCAGTGAACATATTTATGACTTTTACTTTGAAATCTTTATCAAGAAAATTGGTGATCTCCAATGCATTTAGCCCTCTTTCTGGTGTTTTATCCTGTCATTTTGTTTAGAACATATTCCTCTGCCTCCTCATTTTGTCAGGGTTTCTGTTTCTTCCTTTGTATTAGATGGATCTGTTATGCTTCCTCATCTAGAGAGTAATGGCTTTGTGAAGTAGGCCTCCTGTGGTGCCCAGAAACTCAGGACTGTGCTCACCTGTGCCTGATACTTCTTTGCTGTGGAACCCCTTGCTATTGGTGGGCACTGTTCAGGGTCACCTTTTTCACTTCCTGTGAGCATTGGTTTAGCTCAGTCTGCTAAGGTCAGTGGTTTGCCTTAGCTGAGCCTGTGAGATTAGAGCAGTGGTTTCTGCTTTGTTCATTATGGGCATGGCTGCCCTCTGCCTCCCATGCAACAGCTGCTGGGTTAACAGGATGGGTGAGACAGTTTGAGGGTGAGTTCCACAATGCAAGGGCACAGGCTCACAGCAGTGGCATGTCACCTGGCTGCTGAGCCCTTCAGGTGCTTGGCTGTGGCAGCAAACTGCACAGTGGGAGTGTGCATAGGCACACAGCAGTGGTGGTGGGGCCTGTAGCAGTTGCAGTGTATTGTGCTGGGAGTCATGTGGGTGCACTGAGGCAGTGATTGGCATGGTGGAAGGGCCTGCAGTATCGTCGCAGGGCAATGAGCATGGTTGAGGGGGCGCACAGGTGAGCAGCAATAGCAAGTTGGGCAATGGGAGGCCCCACCAGCTGTGGAGGCAGCTAGTTGTACTGCAGCAGCCACAGCTCCTGTAGCAGTGAGTCCCAAGCACCCCCTAGCAGCAGCAAGGTATGCTACATCCAGCTTGGCCACCCATGGGTAGCAAGGAGCTCTTGGAGTTGTCTCCTGCAGGTACCTACCAGTTGAGCTAAAACAGCCATGAAAGCTGGGAGGATCTCTCTATGTCTGCCAGGCAGCAAAATTGGATGCTGCTGGGCTGAATGGGCTGGTGCATGGGCAGCATGCAAGGAGCCACCAGCATGGGGGATGGAGCACTTTGGGCTCCTGAGAGTGCTCAACCTCCTAGGCCGAGGGAGGGCTGAGGAGGTATGTCCACCTTTCCTTTCCCCTGTGGAGACAGCCCCATCCAACCCTTGCCTCTCTGGTTCCCCTCCCACTTCTGGCAAATCTTTCAAACTGCTACCTCTGTGTTGGGTATCAGAGGGACCAGCAGAGTGTGCCTGCCTTCCACAGGCGGCTGGTAACTTGGCCTCCCAGAATGTCCCAACTCACCCTGGTGTCCAGTCCCGCTAATCACCAGAACCCAGTGCAGTGTGGACTCGTGTTCCCTGAGCAGATCTCCAGGGCCAGGTGTTCAGAGTTCCTGGGCACCTATCCCCTCCCTGCTCATTCCTCTTTCTCCTATCTGTGGGCTAGGATAGGGGAAGGACTGAAGTCCCGCTTGATCGTAGCTCTGGCTCTTTACCCTTTTCTGTGTGGTCTTTTCTTCCACAGGTGTAGATGGTGTGTTCTGTAGTCTTCAGTTCATTTTCAGGATTAGTTGTATTTGCTGTAGTTGCTTCCTTTATGTGTGGGAGGAGAGAAGTTTTCCATCTTGCCTTCTCTACCATCTTGAGGCTTCTCCTCTAACTGAAAAGGGTAATTTCTTAAAAATAAATATCATTCTTCCAGGAAGTCTTCATGCAAAAAAATGTAGTATCTTTTTGGAAAACTTTTGACACTTATTTCTTTTCTATAACTTCTAATCAACTTTGTGTTTTAGGTTTAAATAAGTATTTATAAATATAAGACATTTTAATTGTTAATGATACTTTATACATTCTTTAATTATATGAGTTCTATTTTGAGTACTATAATGAAACAGCCCATACATGAATGGGAAAACAGACACACACACACACATTTGAGTTATTTTTTAAAGAAAGTGGTTGTAAAGGTTAAAATTTGAGTAGACATAAAGTGGGAGGGTAGGGGAGAGTAAGACAACTCTTTCAACTGATCTTTTTCTCTGTACCTTATATGATTTAAAATCAAAACCAAAACTTAAGTGCCTTACAGGAATTGTTTCCCAGATCTTGCCATGATATAAACAGCTTGCTCTCATAGGTCTTTTTTTAAAGAGAATTTATTTTTAGAGCATTTTCAAAAAAAAATTTTTTTAAGAAAACTGCATTCTTATATGCCCCCTTAGCCCTGTGCACACAATTTTTCCTTTATTAACATCTCACATTGATGTAGCACGTTTGTTACAACTAATGAGCCAACATTGACAAATTCTGAATAAAGCCCATACATTATTCAAAAAAATAATTAATTCCATTAAATTAAACCAAAACCAAATAAAACCCTGTGATGTACTTTTTATCTACAGAAGTAATAATTCCAGAAATTAATTATGTTTTTCTTCTTGTTTGATGATCCTTGTTGCATGCCCTTAGGATGGAACAACGAAGGGGTACCAAGGACAGTGAGAGAGTGGGGGACAGAATATAACTTTTAAGGTGGCAGGATGGGAAAACATTCACTTTGCCTGAGGTCAAGGAAGACTAGTTTTCTAGAAAACAGGTTCATGAAGAAAGGAGATGCTAGTGTTGATTTGTGAGTTGATTCAGGGGTTGATGGGGAAGAGAATAAAAGAGATAGGACAGAGGCAGCCCCAGTTTAGGTTAGAACACTTTTCCTTTGGTAATACGGGCTGCTTGCTCATGGATGGGAGATGCTGTATGAGATAACTTATAAAAAGGCATATAGCTTCAGTACATTTGAAACCATGACCAAATAGAAACTTTGCCTAAACTTAGGAACCATATAAAATAATAGCTTTTAATAGGAGCCTTAGTCCCAAGAGTCTTTATATAGGCAAAGAATATCTGAGGAGTACTTTACTTTGCTCTAATGACAATGGAATGTGAATATTGAAAATCATACATCTTAAATATAAATTTATAATTTCCTGTATTTCAAATTCCCTGTGTGTACTTAAATATAATGCAGTCTTAGTTTTCCCACTGAAATGATTCAAAAAAGTTGTTATCCAATTGAATATATATTTATGGCTATAAATTAGTCAAATTTCAACTAAAATTTTACCTAATTGGGAAATGAGTACTTATTTAATATTATACTTTATATAATAAAATAATAAACCAGTTTATAAGCTCCATGCGATAGGTACTTTTGTTTATCTTGTTTATACTTTGTAGCCCCAGAGCCTAGAAACCCGGCATGTGATACATACTCAATAAATATTTGTTGAATTAATTAATGGATTTAGAAATATTATATTGTTCTTTTTTACTTCATACTTCTTAAAGCAATTTTTAAAAGCTTTCCAACATTTTTGACAAGAGGATCTTTGCCATCAATAAAGCTGTTTTAAGTGATCAACAGTTTACTTAACAGTGTATCTTTTTTCTATATATGTTATATGGTTCTTTTAATCCATGTGTGATGCCATCACTGAAATTTTATCACAATCTACAACTACCTATTCATGTAATATTAGGATTTTCCCCCTTCTTTAGTGATTGTTACAATTAAACTACTGTATTGCTTTTTTCCCAATATTTTTTATTGTGAAATACGCAAGATTACCATCTTAACCATTTTTCAGTGTATAGTCCAGTGGTATTAAGTACATTCATAATGTTTAACAGCCATCACCCCCATCCATTTCCCATAGCTCTTTTCACCTTACAAAACTGAAATTCTGTCCCCATTAAATAATAACTCCCCATTCTCACCTCCACCCAGCCCCTGGCAACCATTCTGATTTCTCTCTCTCTCTCTGACTTTGACTACTCTAAGAATCCCATATAAATTTTAATCGTACAGTTTGTCTTTTGGCTTATTTCACTTAGCCTAATATCTTCAGGGTTCATCTGTGTTGTAGCATATGTCAGAATTTCCTTTTTAAGACTAAATAATATTCTATTTTATGTGTATTTATATCACATTGTGCTTTTCCATTCATCTGTCAATGAACGTGGATTGCTTCCACTTTTCGCTATTGTGAATAATTCTGCTGTGAGCATGAGTATACAAATACCTGAGTCTCCAGTCTCAGTTCTTTTGAATATATACATAGAGGTGGAATTGCTGGGTCATATGGTAATTCTATTTTCAATATTTTGAGAAACTGCCATACTGTTTCCAGAACAGCTGTACCATGTTACAGTCCCACCAACAGTGCATAGGTTCCTATTTTTCCATATCTCTGACAACATATATTTTCTGAATTTTCTTGTTTTTAACTTAGCCATCCTAATGGGTATTTATTTGTAGAAATGTCTATTCAAGTCCTGTACCCAATTTAGAATTGGATTGTTTGTTTTTTGTTCAGGACTTCTCTGTATATTCTGAATATTATCCCTTATCAGAGATATGGGATATTTCTTCTCCTTCTATGGATTACCTTATTAGTCTGTTGATATTGTCTCTTGATGTACAACATTTTTAACTTTCATGAGATCTAATTTATCTATTTTGGTTTTTGTTACCTGTGCCTTTGCTGTCATATCAAATAAATCATTGCTAAATCCAGTGTCATGAAGTTTTTGCCCTATTTTCTTCAAAGAGTTTAGAGTTAGATCTTACATTTAAGTCTTTGATCCATTTTGAGTTAATTTTTGTGTATGGTGTTGGGTAAAGGTCCAAGTTCATTAATTTGTATATGGATATATAGTTTTCCCAGCACCATTTGTTGAATTACTGCTTTTTTATTTAAATTTTTACTTTGAAATAATTGTAGATTCAGAGTAAGTTGCAAAGATAGTACAGAGAGGTCCATTACCCACCTCTCAGTTTCCGTGTTGGTTATATCTTGTATAACTATAGCATAATATCAAAACCAGAAAATTAACATTGATATAAAGTGTATGTGTAGTTCTCTGCCATTTTATTACATGTGCATATTCATGTAACCACCGCCCTAATTAACCACTACCCCTTTAGGATCATACTCATCTCCTTCCATCCCCCTGTTATCCCTAATAACTGGCAAACTACTAATCTATTTTTCATCTCTCTAATTTTGTCATTTGGGCAGTATGATTTAGAAAATTTGATTTTGAGAGTCATACAGTATATGACCTTTTGAGATTCTTTTCAATCAGCATAATGCCCTTGAGAACCATCCAAGGTATCTATTTATCAATAACTCGTATTCATTGATGCATAATATTCTGTCATTTGGATGTACCACAGTTTGTTTAACCATTGACCAGTTGCAGGACATTTCAGTTGTTTGCAGTTTTTGGCTGTCACAAATAAGGCTGCTGTGAACAGTCATTTGTAAGTTTTTGTGCAAACCTAGTTTTCACTTATCTGGCATAAATGTCCAGAAGTGCAATGATTGGGTTATATGGTAAATTTATGTTTAGAGTTTTAAGAAACTGTCAAATCATTTTCCGCAGTGCCTATACCATTTTACAATCCTACCAGCAGTGTATGAGAAGTCCAGTTTCGCTGAATGTTCACCAGCACTTGGAATTCTCATTACTTTTTATTTTAATTATTCTAATAGGTGTGTAGAGATATCTTATCTTAGTCTTAATTTGCATTTCTTTAATGGCCAGTGTTGAAACATGCATGTGCTTATTTGCCATCTCTTTATTCTCTTCAGTAAAATCTTTCTTCACCTTTGGCCTTTCTCTAATTGGACTTTTTTTTTTAACTATTAAGAGTTCTTTATATATTCTAGATATGATTCCTTTTTCAGATAGATGGTTTACAGATATTTTCTTCCAATCTGTAGCTTGTCTTTTCATCCTCTTAAAAGAATCTTTAACAAAGCAAAAGTTTTTAATTCTGATAAAGTCCAATTTATTGTTGTTTATAGATTGTGCTTTTGATATTATACCAAAGAACTCTTCACCAAGCCCTAGATTCTAAAGATTTTCTCCTATGTTTTCTTCTAAAATTTTTATAATTTTATATTTTACATTAAAATCTATACACTCCACTTTGACTTAATATTTCTATAAAGTATGAGGCTTGGGTTTTGTCTATGGATATCCAGTTTTTCCAGCACTATGTTTTGAAAAACTATTCTCTAAAAAGTGAATTGCTTTTTCACCTTAGTCAAAAATCAGTTGGCTATACTTGCATACGGGCTATTTCTAAGTTCTCTATTCTGTTTCTGTGGTCTACAGTTGTATCTCTCTGCCAGTATGACAGTCTTGATTATTGGGGCTATGTAGTAAGTCTTAAAAACAGACAGATTCTTCCCACTTTCCTCTTTCTCAAAAGAATGTTTCAGCTGTTCTAGTTCCTTTGCCTTTACATATAAATTTTAGAATAACCTTGTGTATATCTATAAAAAGTCTTGCTGGAATTTTGATAAGAATTGTGTTGAACTTGTATATCAATTGGGGGAGATTTGGATATTTACTATATTGAGTCTTCTATGAGTACAGTATGTCTCTTCATATATTTATATCTTCTTAGATTTCTTCAGTGTTTTGTAGTTATTACCATACAAATCCAGTATATATTTTGTTAGATTTACATCTAAGTGTTTCTCTTTTTTATTTGGAGTGATTATAAATGGTATTAGGTTTTTAATTTCAGTTTCCACATATTCGGTGCAGGTAAAGAAATGCAGTTGATTTGTGTATATAGATGTTGTATCTTGCAACCTTGCTGGGGTTTACTTACTGGTGCTAGGAGTTTTCATGTATATTTCCTTGGATTTTCTATTAAGCAATGTGTCATATGACAATAAGGATCATTTACTTCTTCCCTTTTTTCTTCCTTTTATTTCTTCCTTTCCAATCTATATTCATTTTATTGCCTTTTCATTTCTTCTTTTGCTAGCTGGAACTTCAAGAGCAATGTTGAAGTGGTGAGAGAGGGCATCCTTCCATTGTTCCCAGTTTTGGGGGAAAGCACTTGGTGTTTTACCATTAAGTATGATGTTAGCTTTAGGATTTCTGTAAGATGCTCAATATGAAGGTGAAGAATTATCCCTCCGTTCCTAGTTTTCTGAGTTTTCTGTCATGACTAGATGTTGAATTTTGTTAACTATTTTGTATCAATTAATGTGACCATGTGATATTTCGTCTTTGGCCTGTTAATTTGGTGATTGAATTTTTAGTATTAAACTAAACTTCCTTTGCTGCAGCAAATACCATATGGCCATAATGTATAGTTCTTTTTATATATTGCTAAATTATATTTGCTAGTATCTAGTTAAGGATTTTTGCATGTATATTCATGAGGGGTGTTGATATATAGTTTTCTCTTTTATTACTTTGTATGATTTTGGTATCAGGGTAATCCTAGGATCATATAATGAATTGGGAAGTATTCTCTTTATTTTCTGAAAGAGACTGTAGAATTTATATTAATTCTTTAAACAGTTGGTAGAATTCTCTAGTGAGACCATCTAAACCTGGATATTTCTTTCTAGGGAGTTTTTTTCAGTTCCATCATTTTTTGTATTAGGTTTTTGCAGCTCTTTTGTTTGGTGCATGCAGGCATATTTAGGATTGCTATGTCTTCTTGATGCATTAACTTTTTTTTAATGATTGTGTAATATTCCTCTCAGTCCTGGTAATTTTCTTTGAAATCTACTTTATCTGATATTAATATAACTACTGCTTTCTTTTGATTAATGTATATATGGTGTATCTTGCTCAATTTTTTTGCTTTCAGCCTACTCATGTTGTTGTATTTGGATTAAGTTTCTTGTAGAGAGCATATCCACAGGTCATGATTTTTCATCCACTATACCAATTTTGGTCTTTTATTAGTGTATTTAGACCATTTGTATTTAATGTAATGTTAATGTTAGGGCTTAATTCTACTTTTATTTTCTATTCTGTTTTTCATTTCTCTGTTTCCATCTCCCTGTTTTCCTATGGATTACTTGAATATTTTAAAACTCCATTTAGATTTATCTGTAGTGTTTTCTTTAGTGTATCACTTTGTATAGCTTTTTTAGTGGGTGCTCTACATATTTTGTTATATATGCATGACATCACAATCTGCTTGTGTCACCAATTTACCATTTCAAATGATGTATAGAAACATTTATCTCCCTTACAGCCATTTATAATTGTCTGAAATCTTTTGTCTACACATATTGAATGTTATAATTGTGATTCAGCTGTCAAACAAATTAGAAAACTCAAGAGGAAGAGGTAAAGTTACTGTGTTTAGCAATACTTTTACTATCTCTGTTGTTCTTTTTTCCTATTGTTTCAAGATTTTTTCCTTTTATGATTTCCTGCTTAGAGAACGTTTTAAGTCATTATTATAGGATAGGTGTACTGGTGACAAATTCTTAGTTTTCCTTCATCTGCAGATGTCTTGGTTTCCCCTTTATTCCTGAAGGATATTTTCACTGGATATAAAATTGAGTCAACAGTTCTTTTGAGCACTTGAAAAATGTGGTGTGATGTTGTCCTTCTGCTCTTTGTTTTTTTATGCAGTATCTGTTATTTGAATTGTATTTCCCCTACAGTCAAGGTCTCATTTCTCTCTTGCTGCATTTAAGATAGTTTATTTTTCTTATTAAGGTATCATTGATATACAATCTTATGAAGGTTTCACATGAAAAACAATGTGGCTACTATATTCACCCATATTTTTAAGCACACCCCGCATACTCCATTGTAGTCACTGTACATTAGTGTAGTAAGATGCCAGAGTCACTACTTGTCTTCTCTGTGTTATAATGTCTTCCCCATGATCCCCCCACACACCATGTGTACTAATCATAATACTTCTCAATCCCTTTCTCCCTCCCTCCCCACCTGCTCTCCCCCACCCCTCCCCTTTGGTAACCACTAGTCTCTTCTTGGAGTTTGTGAGTCTGCTGCTGTTTTGCTTTGTTGTTATACTCCACAAATGAGGGAAATCATTTGGTACTTGTCTTTCTCTGCCTGGCTTATTTCACTGAGCATAATACCCTCCAGCTCCATCCATGTTGTTCCAAATGGTAGGATTTGTTTGTTTCTTTTTTTTTTTTTTTTTTTTTTTTTTTTGTACTTGTTCTCTTTATTTATTTATTTATTTATTTATTTATTTTATTTTGGTATCATTAATCTACAATGACATGAAGGACATTATGTTCACTAGGGTCCCCCCTTCACCAAGTCCCCCCCACATCCCCGTTCACAGTCACTGTCCATCAACATACTAAGATGCTGTAAAATCACTACTTGTCTTCTCTGTGTTGCACAGCCCTCCCCGTGCCCCCCCACGCTATACATGTTAATCGTAATGCCCCCTTTCTTTTTACCCGCCCTTATCCCTCCCTTCTCACCCGTCCTCCCCAGTCCCTTTCCCTTTGGTAACTGTTAGTCCATTCTTGGGTTCTGTGCTTCTGCTGCTGTTTTGTTCCTTCAGATTTCTTTTCTTGTTATACTCCACATATGAGTGAAATCATTTAGTACTTGTCTTTCTCTGCCTGGCTTATTTCACTGAGCATAATACCCTCTAGACCCATTCATGTTGTTGCAAATGGTAGGATCATCTTTTCTTATAGCTGAGTAATATTCCATTGTGTATATGTACCACATCTTCTTTATCCATTCATCTACTGATGGACATTTAGGTTGCTTCCATATCTTGGCTATTGTAAATAGTGCTGCGATAAACAAAGGGGTGCATCTGTCTTTTTCAAATTGGGCTGCTGCATTCTTAGGGTAAATTTCTAGAAGTGAAATTCCTGGGTCAAATGTTAAGTCTATTTTGAGCATTTTGAGGAACCTCCATACTGCTTTCCACAATGGTTGAACTAATTTACATTCCCACCAGCAGTGTAGGAGGGTTCCCCTTTCTCCACAACCTCGCCAACATTTGTTGTTGTTTGTCTTTTGGATGGTAGCCATCCTTACTGGTGTGAGATATCTCATTGTGGTTTTTTTTTTTTTTTAGATAATTATTTTTTATTGAAGGGTAGTTGACACACAGTATTACATTACATTAGTTTCAGGTGTACAACACAGTGATTCAACATTTATATACATGATAATTCTAAGTACCAGCTATCACCATACCAAGTTGTTACAATATTTTGACTATATTCCTTATGCTATACATTACATCCCGGTTGCTTATTTATTTTACAATTGGAAGTGTGTACTTTTTCTTGGTTGTTGTTGTTAGGGCATCTCTCATTTTTATTGATCAAATGGTTGTTAACAACAATAAAATTCTGTATAGGGGAGTCAATGCTCAATGCACAATCATTAATCCACCCCAAGCCTAATTTTCGTCAGTCTCCAATCTTCTGAAGCATAACGAACAAGTTCTTACATGGAGAACAAATTCTTACATAGTGAATAAGTTACATGGTGAACAGTACAAGGGCAGTCATCACAGAAACTTTTGGTTTTGCTCATGCATTATGAACTATAAACAGTCAGTTCAAATATGAATACACATTTGATTTTTATACTTGATTTATATGTGGATACCACATTTCTCTCTTTATTATTTTTAATAAGATGCTGAAGTGGTAGGTAGATACAACATAAAGGTAGAAAACATAGTTTAGTGTTGTAAGAGAGCAAATGTAGATGATCAGGTGTGTGCCTGTAGACTATGTGTTAATCCAAGCTAGACAAGGGCAATAAAACATCCACATATGCAGAAGATTTCTCTCAGAACAGGGGGGGTGAGGTTCTAAGCCTCACCTCTGTTGATCCCCAATTTCTCACCTGATGACCCCCCTGCGACTGTGCCTGTCTTAGGTTGTTCCTCCCTTGAGGAATCTTACCCGTCTCTGGCTAACCAGTCATCTTCCGGGGCCACACAGGGAAATGTTAAGTTGGTAAGTGAGAGAGAAGCCTTATTGTTTGAAATGGTTAGCTTTTTATTTCTTTGCATATTTATGCCCTGTGGCTTCTATGCCCAGCATTTGTCTTGAGGTATCTTTACCACTTGGAGGAGTTATGATACTCGGTAAATTTGATATGAGGCACGAATTCTATTTAAGAATTCGTTGTAATTAGGAAGGAAGAAGAAAAGCTATAGAAGTAGCAGGCGGGAGAAAACATGGGAAGATTGATTATTTCTTTGACATATCTTCTTGTAGAGTAACTTCAGCATGTATATATTTTAAGCTACTACTTAAATTGCGCACACACATTAACATAATAGGAGTATAGTTACATAACCAAAGCATACCTGTAATTACCAGCCATCTCCAGTGAAACCAAGAAAACCAGTTAGGCACCCTAGGCATTTGTGAAAACTTATCAATGATATGATGGTTATTATCTAACTGAATTTGAATAGTTTGAGAAAAATCAGACAAATTAAAACAACCCATTCCTGGGCACTGTTCACATCCCATATGTTCTTTTAACAGTAAATAGTCTGTAGTTGTAAGATTTTGGAGCGCTACAATTTGCACTTCTCCTAATTCTTGGTTGAGTTCCAACAGTATAGATCCAGTCAAATTTGTTGTTTTACTGTATGCACAGGCCAGCTTAGATATCTCCTTCATTCCCATGGCAAGTCCAGGAGCTGGTGGGATGAGTGCATCTACAGCTGTAGCAGTGCGTGGATCTTTGTTGGGGTTTTTTGATGATCATCTTCTGGCATGAGTCTTCCCGAGAGTGCTGATGTTGGAAGTTCTCTTTCATATCGTTTCTTAGTTCATTTTCGGGGTAGCCAAATTAGGCTTTGATCCTCTGTATAAACACAAACAGACCCTTTGCCTACACTTTTATATGTCCTTTATATTATTGTGTAGAACTCATTAGAGGTCACCACATAGGAACTGCATTTTTTTTTTTTTAATCATTAATCTACACTTACATGACGAATACTTACGAATACTTTGTTTACTAGGCTCTCCCCTATACCAGGTCCCCCCTATATACTCCTTTACAGTCACTGTCCATCAGCGTAGCAACCTGTTGTAGAATCACTACTTGTCTTCTCTGTGTTGTACAGCCCTCCCCTTTCTCCCACCCCGCTATGGATGCTAATCTTAATACCCCCCTACTTCTCCCCCCCTTATCCCTCCCTACCCACCCATCCTCCCCAGTCCCTTTCCCTTTGGTACCTGTTAGTCCATTCTTGAGTTCTGTGATTCTGCTGCTGTTTTGTTCCTTCAGTTTTTCCTTTGTTCTTATATTCCACAGATGAGTGAAATCATTTGGTATTTCTCTTTCTCTGCTTGGCTTGTTTCACTGAGCAAAATACCCTCCAGCTCCATCCATGTTGCTGCAAATGGTTGGATTTGCCCTTTTCTTATGGCTGAGTAGTATTCCATTGTGTATATGTACCACATCTTCTTTATCCATTCATCTATCGATGGACATTTAGGTTGCTTCCAATTCTTGGCTATTGTAAATAGTGCTGCGATAAACATAGGGGTGCACTGATCTTTCTCATACTTGATTGCTGCATTCTTAGGGTAAATTCCTAGGAGTGCAATTCCTGGGTCAAATGGTAAGTCTGTTTTGAGCATTTTGATGTACCTCCATACTGCTTTCCACAATGGTTGAACAAGTTTACATTCCCACCAGCAGTGTAGGAGGGTTCCCCTTTCTCCACAGCCTCGCCAACATTTGTTGTTGTTTGTCTTTTGGATGGCAGCCATCCTTACTGGTGTGAGGTGATACCTCATTGTAGTTTTAATTTGCATTTCTCTGATAATTAGCGATGTGGAGCATCTTTTCATGTGTCTGTTGGCCATCTGTATTTCTTTTTTGGAGAACCGTCTGTTCAGTTCCTTTGCCCATTTTTTAATTGGGTTATTTGTTTTTTGTTTGTTGAGGCGTGTGAGCTCTTTATATATTCTGGACGTCAAGCCTTTATCGGATGTGTCATTTTCAAAGATATTCTCCCATACTGTAGGGTTTCTTTTTGTTCTATTGATGGTGTCTTTTGCTGTACAGAAGCTTTTCAGCTTAATATAGTCCCACTTGTTCATTTTTGCTGTTGTTTTCCTTGCCCGGGGAGATATGTTCAAGAAGAGGTCACTCATGTTTATGTCTAAGAGGTTTGTGCCTATGTTTTCTTCCAAGAGTTTAATGGTTTCATGACTTACATTCAGGTCTTTGATCCATTTTGAGTTTACTTTTGTATATGGGGTTAGACGATGGTCCAGTTTCATTCTCCTACATGTAGCTGTCCAGTTTTGCCAGCACCATCTGTTGAAGAGACTGTCATTTCGCCATTGTATGTCCATGGCTCCTTTATCAAATATTAATTGACCATATATGTCTGAGTTAATGTCTGGATTCTCTAGTCTGTTCCATTGGTCTGTGGCTCTGTTCTTGTGCCAGTACCAAATTGTCTTGATTACTATGGCTTTATAATAGAGCTTGAAGTTGGGGAGTGAGATCCCCCCTACTTTATTCTTCTTTCTCAGGATTGCTTTGGCTATTCGGGGTCTTTGGTGGTTCCATATGAATTTTTGAATTATTTGATCCAGTTCATTGAAGAATGTTGCTGGTAGTTTCATAGGGATTGCATCAAATCTGTATATTGCTTTGGGCAGGATGGCCATTTTGACGATATTAATTCTTCCTAGCCATGAGCATGGGATGCGTTTCCATCTGTTAGTGTCCCCTTTAATTTCTTTTAAGAGTGACTTGTAGTTTTCAGAATATAAGTCTTTCACTTCTTTGGTTAGGTTTATTCCTAGGTATTTTATTTTTTTTGATGCAATTGTGAATGGAGTTGTTTTCCTGATTTCTCTTTCTGTTGGTTCATTGTTGGTATATAGGAAAGCCACAGATTTCTGTGTGTTGATTTTGTATCCTGCAACTTTGCTGTATTCCGATATCAGTTCTAGTAGTTCTGGGGTGGAGTCTTTAGGGTTTTTTATGTACAGTATCATGTCATCTGCAAATAGTGACAGTTTGACTTCTTCTTTGCCAATCTGGATTCCTTGTATTTTTTTGTTTTGTCTGATTGCCGTGGCTAGGACCTCTAGTACAATGTTAAATAACAGTGGGGAGAGTGGGCATCCCTGTCTAGTTCCCGATCTCAGCGGAAATGCTTTCAGCTTCTCGCTATTCAATATAATGTTGGCTGTGGGTTTTTCATAGATGGCCTTTATTATGTTGAGGTACTTGCCCTCTATTCCCATTTTGCTGAGAGTTTTTATCATGAATGGATGTTGAACTTTGTCAAATGCTTTTTCAGCATCTATGGAGATGATCATGTGGTTTTTGTCTTTCTTTTTGTTGATGTGGTGGATGATATTGATGGACTTTCGAATGTTGTGCCATCCTTGCATCCCTGGGATGAATCCCACTTGGTCATGGTGTACGATGGTTTTGATGTATTTTTGAATTCGGTTTGCTAAAATTTTGTTGAGTATTTTTGCGTCTACGTTCATCAGGGATATTGGTCTATAGTTTTCTTTTTTGGTGGTGTCTTTGCCTGGTTTTGGTATTAGGGTGATGTTAGCTTCATAGAATGAGTTTGGGAGTATCCCCTCCTCTTCTATTTCTTGGAAAACTTTAAGGAGAATGGGTATTATGTCTTCCCTGTATGTCTGATAAAATTCCGAGGTAAATCCATCTGGCCCGGGGGTTTTGTTCTTTGGTAGTTTTTTGATTACCGCTTCAATTTCGTTGCTGGTAATTGGTCTGTTTAGATTTTCTGTTTCTTTTTGGGTCAGTCTTGGAAGGTTGTATTTTTCTAGGAAGTTGTCCATTTCTCCTAGGTTTCCCAGCTTGTTAGCATATAGGTTTTCATAGTAGTCTCTAATAATTCTTTGTATTTCTGCGGGATCTGTTGTGATTTTTCCTTTCTCATTTCTGATACTGTTGATTTGTGTTGACTCTCTTTTCCTCTTAATAAGTCTGGCTAGAGGCTTATCTATTTTGTTTATTTTCTCGAAGAACCAGCTCTTGGTTTCATTGATTTTTGCTATTGTTTTATTCTTCTCAATTTTATTTATTTCTTCTCTGATCTTTATTATGTCCCTCCTTCTGCTGACCTTAGGCCTCATTTGTTCTTCTTTTTCCAATTTTGATAGTTGTGACATTAGACCGTTCATTTGGGATTGCTCTTCCTTTTTTAAATATGCTTGGAGTGCTATATACTTTCCTCTTAAGACTGCTTTTGCTGCGTCCCACAGAAGTTGGGGCTTAGTGTTGTTGTTGTCATTTGTTTCCATATATTGCTGGATCTCCATTTTGATTTGGTCATTGATCCATTGATTATTTAGGAGCGTGTTGTTTAGCCTCCATGTGTTTGTGAGCCTTTTTGCTTTCTTTGAACAGTTTATTTCTAGTTTAATGCCTTTGTGGTCTGAAAAGTTGGTTGGTAGGATTTCAATCTTTTGGAATTTACTGAGGCTCTTTTTGTGTCCTAGTATGTGGTCTATTCTGGAGAATGTTCCATGTGCACTTGAGAAGAACGTGTATCCTGTTGCTTTTGGATGTAGAGTTCTGTAGATGTCTATTAGGTCCATCTGTTCTAGTGTGTTGTTCAGTGCCTCTGTGTCCTTACTTATTTTCTGTCTGGTGGATCTGTCCTTTGGAGTGAGTGGTGTGTTGAAGTCTCCTAGAATGAATGCATTGCATTCTATTTCCTCCTTTAGTTCTGTTAATATTTGTTTCAGGTATGTTGGTGCTCCTGTATTGGGTGCATATATATTTATAATGGTTATATCCTCTTGATGGACTGAGCCCTTTATCATTATGTAATGTCCTTCTTTGTCTTTTTTTACTTTCTTTATTTTGAAGTCTGTTTTGTCTGATACCAGAATTGCAACACCTGCTTTCTTCTCTCTGTTGTTTGCTTGAAATATCTTTTTCCATCCCTTGACTTTAAGTCTGTGCGCGTCTTTGGGTTTGAGGTGAGTCTCTTGTAAGCAGCATATGGATGGATCTTGCTTTTTTATCCATTCTATTACTCTGTGTCTTTTGATTGGTGCATTCAGTCCATTTACATTTAGGGTGATTATTGAAAGGTATGAATTTATTGCCATTGCAGGCTTTAAGTTTGTGGTTACCAAAGGTTTAGGGTTAGCTTCTTTACTGTCTTACTGTCTAACTTAACTCGCTTGTTGAGCTATTATAAACACAATCTGATGATTCTTTATTTCTCTCCCTTCTTATTCCTCCTCCTCCCTTCTTCATATGTTGGGTGTTTTGTTGTGTGCTCTTTTTAGGAGTGCTCCCATCTAGAGCAGTCCCTGTAGGATGCCCTGTAGAGGTGGTTTGTGGGAGGCAAATTCCCTCAACTTTTGCTTGTCTGGGAATTGTTTAATCCCTCCTTCATATTTAAATGATATTCGTGCTGGATACAGTAGTCTTGGTTCAAGGCCCTTCTGTTTCATTGCATTAAGTATATCATGCCATTCTCTTCTGGCCTGTAGGGTTTCTGTTGAGAAGTCTGATGATAGCCTGATGGGTTTTCCTTTGTAGGTAACCTTTTTTTTCTCTCTGGCTGCTTGTAATACTTTGTCCTTGTCTTTGATCTTTGCCATTTTAATTATTATGTGTCTTGGTGTTGCCCTCCTTGGATCCCTTGTCATGGGAGTTCTGTGTACCTCTGTGGTCTGAGAGGCCATTTCTTCCCCTAGTTTGGGGAAATTTTCAGCAATTATTTCTTCAAAGACATTTTCTATCCCCTTTTCTCTCTCTACTTCTTCTGGAATGCCTATGATTCTTAAATTATTTCTTTTATATTGATCACTCAGCTCTCTTAAAATTCTTTCATTCCTGGAGATCCTTTTATCTCTCTCTGCATCAGCTTCTCTGCGTTCCTGTTCTCTGTTTTCTAGTCCATTAATGGTCTCTTGCATCTCGTCCATTCTGTTTTGAAGTCCTTCCAGAGCTTGTTTTATTTCTGAATTCTCCTTCCTTAGTTCTTGCATATTTCTCTGCAAGTCCATCAGCATGGTTATGACTTTTGTTTTGAATTCTTTTTCAGGTAGACTGGCTAAATCTATCTCCCCAGATTCCTTCTCAGGGGAAGATGTAGCAGATGCCGAAGCTGTCTGGGTTAGTCTTGTCTGAATCATATTTTTTTGCCTTTTCATGTTGACAGGTGCTATTGACTGTCAGCTGGGAGGGCCAAGATTTTCACTTACTACTGGCCTTTCTTTACTGGGGCAACTGCGACCCCTAGTGGCTTGTGTTGGGTAATTGCGTGTAGAGTGGGTCTTTGTGTCTTGCCTGGCCGGAAGGGAGAAATTTCCCTTTCTGTGGGCGGAATTTGTCTCAGGCTGCTTCTCTGCTTTCGCAGCGCCCGGTGGGGTGATGGATGGGGGGGCTGCTTGACTGTTTGCCTCCGTGAGGGGTCTCAGAGCTGTTGCCCAGGGGGTTAGTGCACCCGGTTTTCCCTGTAATTTCCAGCTGCTGTACTGTGACCTGGGTTGTTTCCGTCAAGCTGTTAAGTCCCTGTCCCTTTAAGACTTTCAAAAAAGCCCCCGCTTTTCTTTGTCACAGGGGCATCAGCTTCAGCACCCGCTCTGAGGTCTACCCCGTTCTCCCAGTATCCAGGGCCCCCTGGGCATATACTGTGTCTGCGCTCTGGCCCGGATGGCTGGGGCTGGGTGTTCGGCAGTCCTGGGCTCCGTCTCCCTCCCGCTCTGCCTATTGTTCTCCCGCCGGGAGCTGGGGGGAGGGGCGCTCGCGTCCCGCAGGGCCGGGGCTTGTATCTTACCCCCTTCGCGAGGCGCTGGGTTCTCGCTGGTGTAGCTGCAGTCTGGCCACTGTCCTGCGTCTTCTGGTCTCTCTTTTAGGGCTAGTTGTGTTTGTTGTATTTTCAAAAGTATATATGTTTTTGGGAGGAGATTCCCACTGTCCTACTCACGCCGCCATGTTGGCTCCGCCTCATTCGATTTGTTTGTTTCTTATGGATGAATAGTATTCTTCTGTGGTTCCGTATGAATTTTACAACTATTTGCTGTAGTTCATTAAAGAATGCTGTTGGTATTTGATTCTGTAGATTGCTTTAGGCAGGATGGCCATTCTGACAATAGTAATTCTCTCTATCCATAAGCACAGGGTGTATTTCCATTTATTGGTATCTTCTTTAATTTCTCTCATGAATGTCTTGTAGTTTTCAGAGTGTAGGTCTTTCACTTTCTTGGTTAGGTTTATTCCTAGGTATTTTATTCTTTTTGATGCAATTGTGAATGGAATTGTTTTCCTGATTTCTCTTTCTGCTAGTTCATCATTAGTGTATAGGAATGCAACAGATTTCTGTGTATTAATTTTGTATCCTGCAACTTTGCTGAATTGAGATATTAGATTTAGTAGTTTTGGAGTGGATTCTTTAGGGTTTGTTATGTACAATATCATGTCATCTGCAAACAGGACAGTTTAACTTCTTCTTTACCAATCTGGATGCCTTTTATTTCTTTGTGCTATCTGATTGCCATGGCTAGGACCTCCAGTACTGTGTTGAATAAAAGTGGAGAAAGTGGGCATCCTTGTCTTGTTTCTGATCTTAAAGGAAATGCTTTCAGCTTCTTGCTGTCAAGTATAATGTTGGCTGTGGATTCGTCATATATGGCCTTTATTATGTTGAGGTACTTGCCCTCTATACCCATTTTGTTGGGAGTTTTTATCATGAATGGATGTTGAATTTTGTCAAATGATTTTTTGGTATCTATGGAGATGATCGTGTGTTTTTTGTCCTTTTTGTTGATGTAGTGTATGATGTTGATGGATTTTCGAATACTGTACCATCCTTGCATCCCTGGAATAAATCCTACTTGATTATGATGGATGATCTTTTTGATGTATTTTTGAATTTGGTTTGCTAATATTTTGTTGAGGGTTTTTACATATATGTTCATCAGGGATATTGGTCTGTAATTTTCTTTTTTTGTGGTGTCTTTGCCTGGTTTTGGTATTAGAGTGATGCTGGCCTCATAGAATGAGTTTGGAAGTATTCCTCCTCTTCTACTTTTTCAGAAGTGGAAGTTTTATATTGACTTTACTTAAGTGATATTTTAAATGCTCATTTACAAAGACATCAAACACTTGCAATTGTGATATAACACCCCAGAAATAAGTATAAAAAACTGGATTTATTTGCTTTTTTATAACTGATTTTTTTATTAGAAGCCAAATTAGTACTGATGAGATGGATTCTAGCTTACATGTGTTTTCCCTTAAATGGTACTCTATTGTTCAGAATGAAAAAAATTTCCAAAATGAGTAATATGACAGACTTCAGAAGAAATCAGTTATGTAACTTCCTTCTCTTTTTCTGAAAAGTATCTTGTAAAAGAGAAACCTGACCTCTTATTTGGGCTCATATGGTAGTGCTCTGAATGAGTAAATGATACTCCTCCCTTCAACATTTTCTTTTTACCTGGCAAGACTTTTATTGGAAGGTGAACTGTAATTCTTAGAAAATTATGTATTATTTTGTGCTTCTTTGACCTTTTCCTATAGTTGTTTTACCTGGCCCACATATGCATTTTAGGACTTCTTCTTCCTCCAGAACTCCCCTCTTTGTACTTCTTATATATTTGGATAGTAATTTTTAAATCACGAGGATACTGTTTTTGCAGTTCTTTACAATAACATAGCTCATATATATTGAGTGCTTAACATGATCTGGGTACCATTCTGATCATTTTGTATGTTTTAATCCCATTTATCCCTCATAACAACTCATGAGATGCAGTATTAACATTATTCCCATTTTTAAAAAATGGTAAAGGACTTTAAGTAGAAGAGCTAGTAAATTGCAGAGGCTGTTTTAATCCAATATCTGTCCACAGTGAGAGTTCTTTGATTCAATCATTCACTTACTATTTATATAGCACCAGACATTGTTGCAGACACTGGGAATTCACTAGTGTATAAATCAACGAGATGACTAGGGATAAACACTGAAGTAAAATGTAACAAGGAAGGGAGATAGGGAGTGTATGTATGTATACACGTATGTGGTAGCCTGCTGCAGTATAAATAAGGTGGGCAAGGAAGGCCTCGGTAATAATCCGACTTTTAAGCAAAGACCTGAAGGTGGTTAGGGAGTGAGCCAGGCAGATGTGGGAGTAGGTTTCAGGCAAAGGGAAAGTCTAAGGCCTGTATGTGTTTGAGGAATAACAAGGAAGGGAGTCCTTCCTCTTCTAGGGATTTGTCCATTCCTATGGCAATATATTAATTTCATTATATTGGCACTATACAATATGCAGACACAGCATGCACACACACATGCACAGAATTGTGAAGGTATGGTTATAATGTTGGTAAGTTGACTGTAGTAGTTAAGAGTGGAGCTGCTTCTTAATATTGACTCTTTAATAAAAATGGGACTTAATGAAGAGGCCAATTGATAATCATCTATTGATAATGACCCCCTGATGCTGCCAGATTAGATTTTGCCTTTGTTAAAATATTGAAAAGATGAATGGATACCATTCATTAGAAGCCAGTTTTGTGCCAAGTAGTATGTTAGAAGATACAGAATTTTTCTGAAATAAACTTTATGAGGTTAGGTTTAGCTTTCCTTTACAGATGAGAAAATGAACACTTGTTGTAAGAGTTAAGTTACTTGGCTGATATTATGTAACTATTAGGTGATAAAGATTAGGATTAAAATAATAATGACCAGGATTAAGATACTAATGACAGGTTCATTGTGCCAAAATGAAATGCTTTATGAAAAGTACTCTGAAAGGTAAAGATGTGTACAAATTGATATGGTTGTTATATCATTATCATCATCCCATGATTAGTATCTCTCAGTTTTATTTAAAAACAATACAGTGGGTAATGCACAATAAAACAGCCAGCTATTCATAGCAAAGCAATTCTATTTTTTTCTCTTCTTTTTCTTCCTTACCTTTGACCCCTTCACCCATTCTCCCATTCTCTCTACCCCTCACCTCTGGCATCTAAATGTATTCTTCATAACTGTGAGCTTGGTGGGTTTTTTTGTTTAGATTCCACATATAAAACAAATCCTACACAGTATTTGTCTTTTCCTGACTTTCACTTAGCATAATATAAGGTACTCAAGGTATATTCATGTTGTCATAAATAGCAAGATTTCGTTTTTTATGGCTATATAATATTCCGTTGCATATAATTCTATTTGATGAAAGAACAATATTTATGCATTCTTTCAAGTCTGTGAATAAAGTGTTAGAAATTTTTTAAATTCTTATCAAATCCCAATAATTTGTTCTTTTAAACATTTTTTTTTAGAACAGAAGAAAGTTAAAGTAAAAAAAACTAAACCTGAATTTCCTGCATATATACCTTTTGAAAGTACATATACTCAATCTTATGATCATGGAACTTCTATAGAAGAAATTGAGGAACAAATGGATGATTGGCTGGAAAACAGAAACAGAACACAGAAAAAACAAGTAAGTAAACTTTTTTATTTACTTGTTTTAATTGAATAAAATACACAGAAAAATTACATAAAATACAGATGTTCAGCTCAGTGAACTATCACAAAGTGAATCAAGTTAAGTGTTGCCATGATCAAGAAATTGAACATTGCCATTGTCCAGAAGCCCCTGTCATTCTTTCTCCTGGTACCTCCTTGCTTTTCTTGCACAAGATGACTTTTCTGACTTTTAATACCACAGATTAGTTTTACCTACTTTTTGAAGTTTCAAAATGGAATCAACCTGTTTAAGTCCATTTAGGCTGCTTTAACACAAGTATAATAGACTGGGTGGCTTAAACAACAACATTTATTTCTCACAGTTCTGAAGACTGGGAAGTCCGAGATCAAGACGCCGTCATATTTGGTGTCTGGTGAGGGCACTCTTCCTAAAAATAGACAGCAGTCTTCTCGCTGTGTCCTCACATGGCAGAAGAGGTGAGAGAGCTCTCTGGGGTCTCTTTTTATAAGGGCACTAATTCCATTCATGAGGGCTCCACCCTCATGACCTAATCATTTCCCAAAGGCCCTACCTCCTAATACCATCACATCGGGGGTTAGGATTTCAACATATGAGTTTGGGAAAATATAATATAAACATTCAGTCCATAACACATCCCATATGTAGTCTTTTGCATCTGCTTCCCTCTATTCAACATTGTATTTGTAAGATTTGTCCATTATTATGTGTAGCAGTATTTCATTTTTATTGCTTAAAATAGTCCATTTAGAAATAGAGTACATTTTATTTTTGTTGGAAATTATGTTTCCAGTTTTTGGCTACAATGAGTAATTTTCCTGTGATCATAATGTACTTTTAGTACACATGTTACCTGTGAATTTTTATTTGGGGAGTTATAGTCTAACTTAAGTATATACTTCTAAACATGTTTTTTAAATATTTTTTATCAATTTATACTCAGCAGCTGGATATGAAAATACCAGTTACTCTACATTCTTGTCAACACTTAGTCAAGTCTTTTATATTTTAACCATTCTGATAGGTATATAGTGATATCTAATTATAGTTTGCATATCCTTTGATCAATAAGCTTGAACACCTTATATTTACTGGATAACAATACCCTCCTAGTGAAATGCCTTTTCAAGTCTTTTTTATTGGATTGTCTGTTTTATCAAATGGAGTTATTTACATATTTTTAAAATGTACATATTTTACCCTACTCTAGCTTGTCTTTTTACTCTCTTAATGTTGACCAGACTTACTTATTTTAATCATAATGCTTTTCCTTTCTCTTATTTATGTTTTTCTGTTGTGTTTAAGAAATCTTTTCCTACCTCTTAGTTATAAAGGTACTTCCAAATCCTTTTAGAAACTTTAATGCTCTGCTTTTTACATTTAAATCAGTAATCTCCTGGAATTTATTTTTGGTGTTTGATGTGAAGTATTGTTTGTATTTAATTATTTTTTAAAAGCTTTCCAAACCAGTTGACCCAATTAATGAAAAGATCACTTCTATAGCTCTACAAATGCAATCTTTATCATTAAACAAACATCCATAACTGAGTGGTTCTCCTTCCAGACTTTCTACTTTGTCCCATTAATCTACTTGTCCATCCTTGTGCCAATATCACACAGTCTTAATTACTATAATTTTATAATAGGTGTCTTGTACAGTAATATTCCAGCTTTTCATTTCCTTATATAAGATTACCACCTTACAATTTCATATAAATTTTAAAAGTAGCTTGTCATTTTCCACAAATTATTCATCTGAGATATTCAATTGGGATTACATTGAATACATAGATAGCTTTGGAAGAACTGACATCCAGACAGCATTGAATCCACAACCCATGAATAAATCCATTCATTTACATCTTTTAAAAAATTGTTAAAAATATGTTACAGCCTTTGTGTTTACATACTACACATTTTTTCTTGGATTTATTCCTGGGTATTTACTGTTTTTAGATAACACTATAAATACTATTTCTTAAATTCCACTTTTAATATTTGGTATATAGAAATATAATTGGTCTTTGTATAATAACCTTGCATCCAGCAACCTTGTTGAATTTATTTTTAAATCTGTTACTGTGTATGTTATACATTTTTTTCTCTTTTGTGCTGATTAGGATCACCAATATATAGAGAATAGAAGTGATGATAACAAATATATTTGTTTCATATACAATTTCAGAAAAGCCATCATTGAAACTTTATTTCATCATTGAAATTATTAAACTTACATCATTTTACTATTATATATTATATATGCTATAGGCCTTTTACAGAATTTCTATTGAGATACTTCACATAATACAAAATTCACCATGCAGAAGTGCACACTTCAGTGGTTTTTAGTATATTTACTATGTTATGTAACAGTTACAATTGTCTAATTTTAGAACATTTCATCACACCAAAAAAAGTAAAATAACCCTTTACTGTTGGCAGTTGGTCCTGATTCTCTGCTCCCCACTTACCTTGCAACACTAATCTTTCTGTCTCTATGCATCTGTCTATTGTAGATACTTCATGCAATTGGAATCATGCAACATGTGGCCTTTGTGTCTTTCTTGGCATGCTGTTTTCAAGATTCATCCATATGTAGCATTTAACAGTACTTCATTTCTTCTCATGGCTGAATAATGTTCCATTTTGTGGATATATCTAATTCTTTATCCATTCATCAGCTAATGGACATTTGATTGATTCCACAGGTCTCTGAAGCTTTAATTTTCTTCAGTCTCTTTTTCTGTTCCTCAAACCAGATAATCTCAATGGCTATATCTTCAAGTTTGCTAATTATTTATTTTGCTTGCTTAGACCTGCTGTTGAGGCCCTCTAGTGAATTTTTTCATTTATCATATTTATCAACCTCAGGATTTCTATTTTGTTCCTCTAAATAATTTCAACCTATTTATTGACATTCTCAGGACACACATTGCTCTCGTCACCTCCCTTTGGTTTTCAGACATGGTTTTGTTTAGCTCATTGAATGTAATCAAAATTTCTGATCTAAAGCTTTTCTCTAGAAAGGCAATTGTCTAGTCTTCCTCAGGTACTTTCTATTTCCTTATTTCTTTGTATGGACCATACTATCTTGTTTCTTTGCAGGCCTTGTAATTTTTGTTGTAGTTAGTGAAGCTGGATATTATGAGTATTATAAATTGGCAACTCTGTGAAGATGCTCTCCCCTTTTTAGGTTTTGTTATTTTGATGGGTTAATTGTAGTTGTTTATTTAGTGACATTTCTGAACTGATTCTAGGAAGTCTGTATTTTCTGTCTGTGTGGCCACTGAAGTCTCTGTTCCATTAGCTTAGTGATCAGTTAATTGGACAGAGATTTCCTTACATTCCCTGGAGCCAAAAATTCTTGCAGTCTTTGCCATGGGCTCTGTGTATGTGTTGGTGCTTGCCTTCCACACTCAGCCAGGCAGTTTATAATTTTTCCTAAGCCTTTACTTATTGTTTCCAAAGAGACTCAAGGTTAGCAGCAGGTGAGAATATAGGGCCTTTTCAGGTCTTTTCTGAGCATGTTCACAGCCCAGAGAATGCGTATGGTCCTCTAGATTCCCAGGACCATCACAGCATCTTATTCCACAGTCTTTCCTCAAAAGCTTTTTGGTTAATCTGTTGTTTTCCCAACTGTTTTCTGTCACCTCAGGCAGCTGTGGCTAAAATACTAACCTGCAAAAATTCTCAGCAAATGCCCCCAAGGAAGCAGCTTTACCATTAGGCCAGCTTTGAGTTAGGCAAAATAAAGACAAGCCTTTTGAGCCAGTCTTCCAGGGAGCCAACAGATAGGTCAAAACAGATAATTATTTGCCAGTTAGTTCTTTCCGCCTCCTCCAGTACTGTCAGGAATATGTTGTTATTTTCATAGGTGAAAATGAGCTGTGGAACAGGGGGTAGGGCTGGGGTAGGTTGATGTGCTGTAAAATTTGCTGTTCATATCATGAACCAGCAGTTTTTCTTGAATACATATTAGCTATGGTACTGAAAGCCTTTGGTTAATGTTCCAGAGTTCAGAAAAAGTTTTCTGATAGTTTTTGCCCATTTTCTTGTTGCTTTTATGGAGATATGGACTTTGGGATTCCTTACTCTACAATTTCACTGACATCACTCTAGGTTTTCAAAAAGTCAAATAAAGTTCTCTTCCTAGTTTTGCTAAGAATTTTTATTAAAAACGAATGTTATAAAATACTTTCTTTGGCATCAAGTAAGATAATTGGATGATTTTTCACCTTTATTTTGTTAATGAGATGATTTAATTGATTTTCTAATATTAAACTACCTTGCTTTCCTGGAATAAATCCATTTTATTTGATTTGATTTGCCAATATTTTGTTTATGATTTTTGCATTCATGTTTATGAGAGAGATTGGCCTTTCCTTATGAAAAAGATTAATTTTCTTATAAAATCTTTGTTAGGTTTAGTGTTAGTCACATACTGGGATTAATAAGACATATTAATTTCTTTTTCTTTTCATTTTGAAATAATTTTAGATTAATCAGAAGTTGCAAAGACGGTACAAAGGGTTCTTAGTTGCCTTTCATCCAGCATCCCTAATGGTTATATCTTATGTAACTACAATACAATATCAAAACCAGGAAACTGATATTCATGCAATGGTTATGTGTAGTTTTATGCCATTTTATCACTTGTGTAAATTTATTTAACGACCACTATAGTGAGATATAGAACTATTCAAGATACAGAATACAAAGATATCACTCTTGCCTTTTTATGTTCACACCCATTCCCTTCCCACAGTCTTTAACCTCTGACAACCACGATTATTCTATCTCTATAGTTTTGTCATTTTGAGGATGTTACAGGACTGGGATCATTTACTATGTGACCTCTTGAGATTGACTTTTTTGACCCCCATTATGCCCTTAAAGATCCATCTAAGTGTTTGAGTGAATAAGTAGTGTATTCCTTTTTTATTACTGAGTAATATTCCATGGTATGCCTGAGGTACCTTTCATTTAATTAGTCACCTACTGAAGGATATTTGGGTTGGGTTTTTTGCCTGTTACAGATAAAGCCTCTATACAAAGTTTTTACATGCACTTAAGTTTTCATTTCTCTTGGGTATATGCCTAGAAATAGAGTTTCTGGGTCATTTGGTAGCCCTATGCTTCCAAACTTTTTCCAGAGTATCTTACCATTTTACATTCCTACCAGCAGTATATGAAAGATCCAGTTTTTACATCCTCACCATTTGGCATTGTCACTCTTAATTTTAGCTATGCTAACTTATGTGTAAAAGTGTTATAGTGCTCTAGTTTAAGTATATTATCTACATTAATTTTTATAATAGGTGTGAAGTTTAGGTACTTTTATTTTTTAACATAATCCAATTGCTTTAGCACTATTTGTTTAAAAAACTATCCTTTGTTCTTTTTTTATTTCCTGGAAGTATTACATAAGATTGAAATTATTTCTTCCATAAATATTTCAAATAAATGACTGGTAAAGATTTCTTACAGGGAGGATTTTTAATTGAAATCTGGTTTCTTTAATACTTAAATGATTATTTAGGTTTTATATTTCTTCCTGAGTCAATTTAAGTAAGTTGTGTTTTTCCCAGGAATTTTTTCATTTGTTTAAATTAAAAAATTTACCACTACAAAGTTGCTCATTCACTTAATGTTTATGGCAGTGCTGTCCAATTGAACTTTTTGTAATTATAGAAATGTTCTGCACCTGTGCTGTCCAATATATGTGTCTGTAGAGCACTTGAAATTTGGCTAGTGTGACCAACAAACTAGATTTTTAACTTTATTGCATTATAAATAATTTAAATGTTCTTTTAAATAGCCTCTTGTGACAAGTGGCTACCATATTAAAAAACATGCATCTATAGGATCTGTAATAATTTCCTCCTTTTCTTTACTAATAGATATTTGTGTGTTCTTGTTCTCTCTCATTAGTCTTTTCAGTTTATTATTTTATTTCCTTCATTTTACTTTGAGTTCTTTATTATCTAACCTCTAAAGATGGACAGTTATATTGATTTCCACTCTTTCCTGTAAGATGTGTATTAAAGGCTATAAATGTCCCTCTAGGAATGGCTTTAGCTATAAAATCACAAGTTTTAATATTTCGGGTTTTCATTTAACACTCAGTTAAAAGTATTTCTAAATTCTCATTGTGATTGCTTCATTGACCCATAGACTCTTTTAGGAGTATATTTCTTAATTTACAAACACATGCAAATATTGTGTTTATCTTTTTCTTATTTCCTGCTTAATTGTTTGGGGTCAGAGAACACTCTGAAATGTGTTGAGACTTGCTTTATGGACTACCCTTTAGTCAGTTATTTTAAATATTCAGTGTTCTCCTGAAGGAATTGTGTACTTGTGGATACAGTATTCTATCTTGTCCATTAATTAAAGTTTGTTAATTATGTTTTTAAATCATTGGTGGTTATCATCATTAGTTTTTTAGTCTGCTTATTTAACCAGTTACAGTGAGAGATGTTAAAATCTTCCATTGAGACTGTAGATTTGTCAGTTTTTCCTTATAGCTGTGTCAGACTTTGCTTCATATATATTGAAACTATTGGTGCATTTGGATTGTGATTATATCTTCTTGATAAGTCAAACTTCTTACTATATGAAGTGTTTTCAACTATCTCTAGTAACACTTTGGCTTTTAATTTTTCTTGGCCTCATATTAATATAGCCATACTAGTTTTCTTTTGGTTTATGTTTGCAAGGTATGAATTTTTTCATCCTGTTACACTTTGTTTCCTTATATGTTAGATATTCCTCCTATTATTGTGAAATTGAAAATTGACAGTATCAGATTTATTTGAAGCATTTATTCCATTTTTATTTAATAAAAATACTACCTTTTGAAGTTTGAAACTGCCATCTTACTATGTTTTGTTTGTCCTTCCTAATCTGTTTTTCTCTCTTGAATCTTGACTTTTTTAGGATTGACTAATTTTTAATATTCCATTTGTCTTTCATGTTCTAAGTTCTTTTTCTCCTGTATTCTTCTGTGTTGATACTTTCTTACATTCCTTCTCCCCTTTTTAAACATTTTATTATTGATATGCAAATGACAAAAGTTGCACATATTTAAAGTGTATAGTTTCATGCAGTTTGACATACATATTCACCTGTCAAACCATCATCAGGATCAAGATTCTGAATAAATCTATCATACCCAGAGGTTTCCCCAGTCCCCTGGCAACGACTGATCTGCTTCTTTATTACTATAGATTAGTTTGCATAATCTAACATTTGGTATATGCAATGATACAGTGCATGCTCTATTTGGTCTGGCTTCTATTCATGTTTTAATAGTTTGTCTTTTTCAGTGCTGGGTAATATCCTATTGCATGGGTACACTACAGGGTTTTTATTTTGTCTTGTTTTGTGTCTGTTCACCAGTTGATGGGCATTTGAGTTATTTCTAGTTACTGGACATTGTAAATAAACCTGCTATGACGATTCATGTACAAGTCTTCAGGTGCACATATTTTTGGGCGGTATTTATTTTTTGGGGGTAAATGCCACGTAATAGGACTGGAAAGTGTAGTAGGTATATATTTAGAAATTTAAGAAGCTTCCAGTGTCTCTATTCGTTTCACATTCCCGCCAGTAGTGCATGAAAGTTGCAGTTGCTCCATATTCCTAGTTAACCCTTACTGGTATCAGTTTTTAAAATTTTAGCCATTCTAGTCTCATTGTGATTTTAATTTATAGCCCCCTAATTAATGATTAATAATGCCAGATACCTTTTCATGTGTTTATTTTCCATTGAAGTATCTTCCTTTGTGAAGTGTCTTCAATTCTATTCCCATTTGTCTTATTATTGAGCTCGAAGTTCTTTATATGTTTTAGATGCAAATCCTTTGTCACCTGTGTTTTGCAAATATTTTCTCCCAGTTCATGACTTGCATTTTATTTTTTAGTAATATTGTCCTTGTCTTTTGAAGAGCAAAAGTTTTTAATTCAGATATTCAGTCTATCAAAATTTTTTGTAACATTAAGAAATCTTTGCCAAACCCACAGTCACTATGAGCTTCCTATATGTTTCCATGCAGAAGTTTAATAGTTCAAGCTCTTATGTATAGGTCTATGATCTGTTTCAAGTTAATTTTTGATGTAGTGTGAGGTAAGGGTGGAGGTTCATACTTTATTGTTCTTTGTTGTTGTTGTTATCATTAATCTACAATTACATGAAGAACATTATGTTTACTAGGCTCCCCCTTCACCAAGTCCCCTACACACACCCATTAAAGTCACTGTCCATCAGCGTAGTAAGATGCTATAGAATCACTACTTGTCTTCTCTGTGTTGTACAGCCCTCCCCGTGCCCCACCTACATTATACATGCTAATCGTAATACCCCCTTTCTTTTTCCCTGCGTTATCCCTCCCTTCCCACCCATCCTCCCTAGTCCCTTTCCCTTTGGTAACTGTTAGTCCATTCTTGGGTTCTGTGATTCTGCTGCTGTTTTGTTCCTTCAGTTTTTCTTTGTTCTTACATTCCACATATGAGTGAAATCATTTGATACTTGTCTTTCTCTGCCTGGCTTATTTCACTGAGCATAATACCCTCTAGCTCCATCCATGTTGTTGCAAATGGTAGGATTTGTTTTCTTCTTACGGCTGAATAATATTCCATTGTGTTTATGTGCCACATCTTCTTTATCCATTCATCTACTGATGGACACTTAGGTTGCTTCCATTTCTTGGCTATTGTAAATAGTGCTGCAATAAACATAGAGGTGCATCTGTCTTTTTCAAACTGGGGCTGCTGCATTCTTAGGGTAAATTCCTAGAAGTGGAATTCCTGGGTCAAATGGTATTTCTATTTTGAGCATTTTGAGGAACCTCCATACTGCTTTCCACAATGGTTGAACTCATTTACATTCCCACCAGCAGTGTAGAAGGGTTCCCCTTTTCCACAACCTTGCCAACATTTGTTGTTGTTTGTCTTTTGGATGGTGGTGATCCTTACTGGTGTGAGGTGATATCTCATTGTGGTTTTAATTTGCATTTCTCTGATGACTAGCGATGTGGAGCATGTTTTCATGTGTCTGTTGGCCATCTGAATTTCTTCTTTGGAGAAGTGTCTGTTCAGCTCCTCTGCCCATTTTTTAATTGGCTTATTTGCTTTTTGTTTGTTGAGGTGCATGAGCTCTTTATATATTTTGGATGTTCATACTTTTTTTTTCACATATGACTATCCAGCAACATCTGTTAAAAAGCTTATCCTTTCCCCATTGAATTGCCATAGTATCTTTGTTGAAATTCAATCGACGATATATGTGTTGGTTTATTTATTACTGGGCTCTCTATTTGTTCTCTTAATCTCTACATCTGTATTTACACCAATACAATTTTGTCTTGAATACCTTAGCTGTATAGTAAACCTTGAAGTCAGATAGTGTAAATCTTCCAATCTTGTTCATTTCAAAATTGTATTGACTATTCTAGTACCTTTACATTTCTATAAATTTAAAATCAAATTGTCAATTTCTACCAAAAAAATTGAAATTTGTATTGGAATTGCATTGACTCTATACATTAATATAGGAGAATATCTTTAAAATATTGAGACTTTTGATCCATGAACATGGTATATATCTCATTTTACTTAAATCTTCTTTAATTTCCCTTAACACCTTTTGTCAAATTTATACCTGAATATTTCATTTTTTTGAATACTATTCTAAATTTTTTAAATTTCTATTCCAGATTATTCTTTACAAGTATATAGGGATATATAGTGAATTTTTATATGTTGATGTTTCATCCTGTAACTTTGTTAAACTCACTTATTAGTCTTAGGAGGTTTTTTTTAAGACTCCATGGGATTTTTCTACAAAGGTGATTTATGTTGTCTGTAAATACAGTTTTATTTCTTCCTTTCTAATTCAGAAGCTTTATATATCTTTTAACTGCCTTTTGGTAGGCCAGGACCTCCAATTTTAAGTGACGAGAGAAGACATCCTTGTCTCCTTCAATCTTGGAAAGTATTGTCTTTTACCACGAAGAATATTAGAACTAGGCTTTTAAAACAGATACTCTTCATCAAGATAAGGAAAGTCCCTTCTACTTTTAGTCTGCTGATAGTTTTCATTTTAAATGGATGTTGGATTTTGTAAAAAAAAAAAGTTCCACATCAAATTGAATGATAATATGGTCCTTCTCTTTTATCTTTTAATATAGTGAATTCTGCTTATTGATTTTAAATGTAAAAACCAGCTTTGCATTCTGAAGATAAACCCCATTTTGTACTAGGTATTCTCTTTTTTAATTTTTTTTTGTATTGTGGATTTGGTATGAGAATTTAAAAAAATTGTATCTGCCTTCTTAAGGGATATTGGTCTATAGTTTTAATATTCTTCCCTGTTTTTCTTATCAGGTAATTCTGGCCTCATAGTGTACATTGGGAAATATTCTCTCTTTTATAATCATTTGTGTGTAATTTCATCTCTTTTTTCTTAAGTGAGCCAGTAGTTTGTGTCTTTCAAGGAATTTGACCATTTCATCTAAGCTGTTGAGTGTACTGACAAGTTGTTTATAATAATCCTTTATTGTCATTTTAATATCTGTAGTATCCTATAGTGATGTCTCTTCTTTCATTTCTTGAAAAATCAGTTTTCAGTTTCATTGGCTTTTCTCTGTTGTTTTCAGTTTCCTATTTCATTGATTTCTACTCTTTAATTTTTCCTGTCTTATTTTGGTTTAATTTGCTCTTTTTCTAGTTTCTTAAGGTAGAAACTTAGAAAATAATGAAGTTCTCAAATATATTACCTAGGTATTAATGCTGTAAATTTCCTCTGAATACTGGTTTACTTAAATATAGAGGTTTATATTTTATATATTTATATATTTCTATTTTAGCTGTATTCCCCAAAATTTCATATCTATTCTTTTTCATTCAGTTCAAAACTTTCTAATTCCCCTTGTGATTTTTTTCTTTGACTTCTGTGTAGTTTACTGATAGATGGGTTTCACTATTTTCAAAGATCAGTTTTCCAGTGATCTTTCTGTTATTGCCTTCTATTTACATAAAGGTTTCTTATAAGTTTTACAGTTTTTGAAATCTTGGGTGAGCACTTAATTCACTTACATTTAGTATTACTGCCATTTTGGGTATAAATTTATCATCTCAGTATTTGCTTTCTAGTTGACATTCTTATTTTATTTTTTATTTTTATTTATTTATGTTGCTGTTTCCTCTCTTGCTTTCTTTTGGATTAACCTTAATTCCCTTTTTGTCCTCTGTGAATTTGGTGTAGTTACATATTTTCTTTGTAGGGTCAATCTAGCTAGAGTGTTCAATTGTACCTTGATTTATTACAATCCTGTGAGTTTCTTTTGCCACTTCCCAATGAAATGATCTTGACACTTTGTCATTTGTCTTCTTCCTACATTTTGTGTATTATGAATTGAGTTGGGTCCCTCCCAAAAATCATTCGGTAAAACCCTAATTCCCTGTACCTCCAAATGTGACATTTGGAATAGGTTTGTTGCATATGTAATTAGTTAAAAATGTAATTTGTTAAAATGAAGTCATACTGGAGTTTTTGTGTGTAGAACTGTGATTATGCAGCATTTTCTTTCCTGAATTCCTTTGTTTTGAAGTTTATATTCTTATTAGAATTTTATCTCTGGTTTGTATGGTTGAACTGACAATAGAAATGTGCATACATTAGACTCTGTTAGTACTTGTGAAATTAATCAAGTATCCAAAGTAATTTATCATGGTAACTTCTACTGAGAGAACATACTAACTGGGGCAGGTATGGAAGAGGAATTTAAAACATAATACTGGGCACGTAAGGTCATGAGACCTGAATTCTAGTTTTTAGTATCAGTGTTACTTTTATTACTTAACACCATGCAAGAAATGTGAAATTACTCTTTCTAACTTAGAGATAATAGTATATATGTTCAAATATTTTATAAACTGAGAAACCATAAAACAAAAAAGTTTTCTTCTTACTCTAGCTTTCTTTGGGATCCTTTCATTTGCGAAGTTTTAATGTACATTAAAATTTTCCTTTTGTCCTTGCATTAGTAAAAAACACAAAGATAAATATATGTCCCAGTGGACCTCTCTGTATTAAGAAGTTGACTCTTCAAGAGTTTCTCTAATATTCTCACTAACTAGTTTTTTTGTCTAGTATGTTTGGAAAGGTTTTAAATACCGTATCTGTAATCTCTCACAAAGTGTCTATGTAAAATGATGTAACTGAGAGGCAAACTTACTTCTAGGAAAAGATTCCCTGAGCCTATGATATGGAGGTGAATGATCATAGACAGAGATTAATGTACCTGTATATAGCTCATATAGACAAGTTGTATAAGGAAAATACCATAACTCCATGTGAACTAGGAATTATGATGATATTGATAAAGATTTCCATTTCCCCCATTGAGCATCAGATATTGTTCTTCATGCTATAAATGGATTAGCTCAGTTAATGCGCACAAGTACCCTAAATTAGTAACATTTTCTCCATTTTACAAAGGGTGGTTTGTTATTGGGACCACTGTGATACATTCAGTTGAATAATATTCAAGTTTTCATTTCTTAGGGCACAGACATAAAAAAATCAGGAATTTTAAATGACTCAATGTAAGTAACTTAGGCATTAATCCACTCATGGAATTTCTTGACCTTAAACTCTTGGAAGCGCCAAACCTAGGTAACTTCTCTCAGAATTTTCCAGGTCTTTCATTAGTGACAGTGTCTGTAGCACTTTGTGACAATGAGTAAAAGGAGAATAAAAAATGAAGTGTAAAAATTTATTTCTGGATTTTTCAATAATTGCTTGACATTATAAGTTACACTGGCGATAGTCATTTTCTTTAATTTTGAAGCAATTTAGTTAAATATCTTAAATCCAGGTATTTAAGGTAACAATTTTTTGTGAAAACAACCATTCAACTATGCGATTAATAAAAGTGAGGTTTTAATTAGCCACTGGGTAAGCCAAAACATGTTATTTTCCACCATAAGTAGTATAACAAATAAACTCTCTTAAAAATAATACTTCCTCAACCTCAGACAGGTGCAGTCGCAGGGGGGCCATCAGGTGAGAAATTGGGGATCAACAGAGGTGAGGCTTAGAACCTCACCCCCCGTTTTGAGAGAAATCTTCTGCATCCATGGATGTTTTGTTGCCCTTGTCTAGCTTGGATTAACACTTAGTCTATAGGCACACACCTGATCATCTACATTAGCCCTCTAACAGCACTAAACTATGTTTTCTACCTTTATCTTGCATCTACCTACCACTTCAGCAATTTATTAAAAAAAATAATAATAGAGGCGGAGCCAAGATGGCAGCGTGAGTAGAGAGGCAGAAATCTCCTCCCAAAACCACATATATCTATGAAAATATAACAAAGACAACTCTTCATAGAATAAAGACCAGAAGACACAGCACAACATCCAGACCACATCCACACCTGCGAGAACCCAGCGCCTCGCAAAGAAGCAGCCCGAGCCAGGCCACGCCCAAAACAACAGCGGAGATAAACTCCATAGCATCCAGGCAGGAAGCAGAAGCCCTGTCTGCGTGCAGCTACCCAGCACAAGCCACTAGACGTTGCTGTTCTCCCAGGAGAGGAAGGCCACAAACCAACAAGAAGGGAAGTCCTTCCAGCTGTCACTCATCCCAGCTCTGCAAACTATTTCTATCACCATGAAAGACAAAATTACAGGCAAACCAAGATCAGAGAGACACCAGAGAAGGAGACAGACCTAACCAGTCTTCAAATTAAAATAAAAATCATAAACATGCTAACAGAGATGCAGAGAAATATGCAAGAGAAATGGGATGAAGTCCGGAGGGATATCACAGATGCCAGGAAGGAGATTAAAGAAATGAAACAAACTCTGGAAGGATTTATAGGCAGAATGGATAAGATGCAAGAGGCCATTGATGGAACTGAAACCAGAGAACAGGAACACATAGAAGCTGACATAGAGAGAGATAAAAGGATCTCCAAGAATGAAACAATATTAAAAGAACTGTTTGACCAATCTAAAAGGAGCAATATCCGTATTATAGGGGTACCAGAAGAAGAAGAGAGAAGAAAAGGGATGGAAAGTATCTTGGAAGAAATAATTGCTGAAAACTTCCCCAAACTGGGGGAGGAAATAATCGAACAGACCACGGAAATACACAGAACCCCCAACAGAAAGGATCCAAGGAGGACAACACCAAGACACATAATAGTTAAAATGGCAAACATCAAGGACAAGGAAAGAGTTTTAAAGGCAGCTAGAGAGAAAAAGGTCACCTATAAAGGAAAACCCACCAGGCTAACATCAGACTTCTTGACAGAAACCCTACAGGCCAGAAGAGAATGACGTGATATATTAAATGCAATGAAACAGAAGGGCCTTGAATCAGGGATACGGTATCCAGCACGACTATCATTTAAATATGATGGCGGGATTAAACAATTCCCAGACAAGCGAAAGCTGAGGGAATTTGCTTCCCACAAACCACCTCTACAGGGCATCTTACAGGGACTGCTCTAGATGGGAGCACTCCTAAAAAGAGCACAAAAAAAACACCCAACCTATGAAGAATGGAGGAGGGGAGAGTAAGAAGGGAGAGAAGAAAAGAATCTCCAGACAGTGTATATAACAGCTCAATAAGCGAGCTAAATTAGGCAGTAAGATACTAAACAGGCTATCTAAGCTTGAACCTTTGGTAACCACTAATTTAAAGCCTGCAATGGCAATAAGTACATATCTTTCAATAGTCACCCTAAATGTAAATGGACTAAATGCACCAATCAAAAGACACAGAGTAATAGAATGGATAAAAAAGCAAGACCCATCTATATGCTCCTATATACACCTCAAACCCAAACACATGTACAGACTAAAAGTCAAGGGATGGAAAAACATATTTCAGGCAAACAACAGAGAGAAGAAAGCAGGGGTAGCAATACAAATATCAGACAAAATAGACTTCAAAACAAAGAAAGTAACAAGAGATAAAGAAGGACACTACATAATGATAAAGGGCTCAGTCCAACAAGAGGATATAACCATTCTAAATATATATGCACCCAACACAGGAGCACCAACATATGTGAAACAAATACTAACAGAACTAAACGGGGAAATAGACTGCAATGCATTCATTTTAGGAGACTTCAACACACCACTCACCCCAAAGGATAGATCCACCGGACAGAAAATAAGTAAGGACACAGAAGCACTGAAAAACACAGTAGAACAGATGGACCTAATAGACATCTATAGAACTCTACATCCAAAAACAACAGGATACACATTCTCCTCAAGTGCACATGGAACATTCTCCAGAAAAGACCACATACCAGGCCACAAAAAGAGCCTCAGTAAATTCCCAAAGATTGAAATTCCACCAACCAACCTTTCAGACCACAAAGGCATAAAACTAGAAATAAATTGTACAAAGAGAACAACAAGGCTCACATACACACGGAGGCTTAACAACATGCTCCTAAATGATCAATGGATCAACGAACAAATTAAAATAGAGATCAAGGAATATATAGAAACAAATAACAACAACACAAAGCCCCAACTTCTGTGGGACGCAGCGAAAGCAGTCTTAAGAGGAAAGTATATAGTGATCCAGACACATGTGAAGAAGGAAGAACAATCACAAATGAATAGTCTAACTGCACAATTATCGAAATTGGAAAAAGAAGAACAAATGAGACCTAAAGTCAGCAGAAGGAGGGACATAATAAAGATCAGAGAAGAAGTAAACAAAATTGAGAAGAATAAAACAATAGCAAAAATCAATGAAACCAAGAGCTGCTTCTTTGAGAAAATAAACAAAATACATAAGCCTCTAGCAAACTTATTAAGAGAAAGAGAATCAACACAAATCAACACAATCAGAAATGAGAACGGAAAAGTCACAACAGACACCAAAGAAATACAAAGAATTATTAAAGACTACTATGAAAATCTATATGCCAACAAGCTGGAAAACCTAGGAGAAATGGACAACTTCCTAGAAAAATACAACCTTCCAAGACTGACCAAGGAAGAAACACAAAAGTTAAACAAACCAATTACGAGCAAAGAAATTGAAACGGTCATCAAAAAACTGCACAAGAACAAAACCCCCAGGCCGGACGGATTTACCTCGGAATTTTATCAGACACAGAGAAGACATAACACCCATTCTCCTTAAAGTTTTCCAAAAAATAGAAGAGGAGGGAATACTCCCAAACACATTCTATGAAGCCAAAATCACCCTAATACCAAAACCAGGCAAACACCCCACCAAATAAGAAAATTACAGACCAATATCCCTGATGAATGTAGATGCAAAAATACTTAATAAAATATTAGCAAACCGAATTCAAAAGTATATCAAAAGGATCATACACCATGACTAAGTGGGATTCATCCCAGGGATGCAAGGATGGTACAACATTCAAAAATCCATCAACATCATCCACCACATCAACAAAAAGAAAGACAAAAACCACATGATCATCTCCATAGATGCTGAAAAAGCATTTGACAAAATTCAACATCCATTCATGATAAAAACTCTCAGCAAAATGGGAATAGAGGGCAAGTACCTCAACATAATAAGGCCATATATCATAAACTCACAGCCAACATTATACTGAACAGCGAGAAGCTGAAAGCTTTTCCTCTGAGATCGAGAACTAGACAGGGATGCCCACTCTCCCCACTGATATTTAACATAGTACTGGAGGTTCTAGCCACGGCAATCAGACAAAACTAAGAAATACAAGGAATCCAGATTGGTAAAGGAGAAGTTAAACTGTCACTATTTGCAGATGACAAGATATTGTACATAAGAAACCCTAAAGACTCCACCCCAAAACTACTAGAACTGATATCAGAATACAGCAAAGTTGCAGGATACAAAATTAACACACAGAAATCTGTGGCTTTCCTATACACTAACAATGAACCAATAGAAAGAGAAATCAGGAAAACAGTTCCATTCACAATTACATCAAAAAGAATAAAATACCTAGGAATAAATCTAACCAAAGAAGTGAATGACCTATACTCTGAAAACTACAAGTCACTCTTAAGAGAAATTAAAGGGGACACTAACAGATGGAAACTCATCCCATGCTCGTGGCTAGGAAGAATTAATATTGTCAAAATGGCCATCCTGCCCAAAGCAATATACAGATTTGATGCAATCCCTATCAAATTACCAGCAACATTCTTCAATGAACTGGAACAAATAATTCAAAAATTCACATGGAAACACCAAAGACCCTGAATAGCCAAAGCAATCCTGAGAAAGAAGAATAAAGTAGGGGGGATTTCACTCCCCAACTTCAAGCCCTACTGTAAAGCCATAGTAATCAAGACAATTTGTTACTGGCACAAGAACAGAGACATAGACCAGTGGAACTGACTAGAGACTCCAGACATTAACCTAAACATACATGGTCAATTAATATTTGAATAAGGAGCCATGGACATACAATGGCAAAATGACAGTCTCTTCAACAGATAGTGCTGGCAAAACTGGACAGCTACATGTGGGAGAATGAAACTGGACCATTGTCTACCCCATATACAAAAGTAAATTCAAAATGGATCAAAGACCTGAATGTAAGTCATGAAACCATTAAACTCTTGGAAGAAAACATAGGCAAAAACCTCTTAGACATAAACATGAGTGACTTCTTCTTGAACATATCTCCCTGGGCAAGAAAAACAACAGCAAAAATGAATAAGTGGGACTATATTAAGCTGAAAAGCTTCAGTACAGCAAAAGACACCATCAGTAGAACAAAAAGGAACCCTACAGTATGGGAGAATATATTTGAAAGTGACAGATCCGATAAAGGCTTGATGTCCAGAATATATAAAGAGCTCACATGCCTCAACAAACAAAAAACAAATAACCCAATTAAAAAATGGGCAGAGGAACTGAACAGTTCTCCAAAAAAGAAATACAGATGGCCAACAGACACATGAAAACATGCTCCACATCACTGATTATCAGAGAAATGCAAATTAAAACTACAATGAGGTATCACCTCACACCAGTAAGGATGGCTGCCATCCAAAAGACAAACAACAACAAATGTTGGCGAGGCTGTGGAGAAAGGGGAACCCTCCTACACTGCTGGTGGGAATGTAAATTAGTTCAATCATTGTGGAAAGCAGTATTTAGGTTCATCAAAATGCTCAAAACAGACTTACCATTTGACCCAGGAATTCCACTCCTAGGAATTTACCCTAAGAACGCAGCAGTCAAGTTTGAGAAAGACAGATGCACCCCTATGTTTATCGCAGCACTATTTACAATAGCCAAGAATTGGAAACAACCTAAATGTCCATCGGTAGATGAATGGATAAAGAAGATGTGGTACATATACACAATGGAATACTACTCAGCCACAAGAAGATGGCAAATCCTACCATTTGCAGCAACATGGATGGAGCTGGAAGGTATTATGCTCAGTGAAACAAGCCAAGCGGAGAAAGAGAAATACCAAATGATTTCACTCATCTGTGGAGTATAAGAACAAAGGAAAAACTGAAGGAACAAAATAGCAGTGGAATCACAGAACCCAAGAATGGACTAACAGGTACCAAAAGGAAAGGGACTGGGGAGGATGGGTGGATAGGGAGGGATAAGGGGGGGGGCGGAAGAAGGGGGGCATTAAGATCAGCATGCATGGGGACGGTGGGAGAAACGGGAGGGCTGTACAACACAGAGAAGACAAGTAGTGATTCTACAACATTTCGCTATGCTGATGGACAGGGACTGTAAAGGGGTTTATAGGGGGGACCTGGTATAGGGGAGAGCCTAGTAAACATAATATTCGTCATGTAAGTGTAGATTAAAGATAACAAAAAAAAAGAAAAGAAACAAAGAAAAGGGGGATCACTGCCTGATAGGATAAAACTAACTGTAAATTAACGATTAATGCATGCTTTAAATATCCTTAATTTTGATCACTTAAAGGGTGTCAGATGATCGGCTATGGAGGTACATTTTTCTGATAATATTCCTTTCTCTTAAAAAAAAAAAAAAGGCTGTTCCAATGAGTTCTACACAGTGGTATAAAGGGCATATCAAAGTGTGGGCAAAGGGTCTGTTTGTGTTTATACAGAGGATCAAAGCCTAATTTGGCTATCCAGAAAATGAACTAAGATACGATATGAAGAAGAATTTCCAACATCAGCATTCTCTGTTAGAGTCATACCAGAACATGATCATCAAAAAACCTCAACAAAGATCCAGGCGATGCTGCAGTTGTAGCTGCATTCATCCCACTGGTTCCTGGACTTGCCATGGTAATGAAGAAGGAGATATCTATAAGCTGGCCTGTGCATACAGTAAAACAACAAATTTGACTGGATCTACACTGTTGAAACTCAACCAAGAATTAGGAGAAGTGCAAGTTGTAGTGCTCCAAAATCTTACAACTATAGAGTATCTACTGTTAAAAGAACATATGGATGTGAACAGTTCCCAGGAATGGGCTGTTTTAATTTGTCTGATTTCTCTCAGACTGTTCAAGTTCAGTTGGACAATATCCACCATATCATAGATGAGTTTTCACAGGTGCCTGGGGTGCCTAACTGGTTTTCTTGGTTTCACTGGAGATGGCTGGTAATTAAAGGTCTGCTTTGGTTATGTAACTGTATTCCTATTATGTTAATGTGTGTACACAATTTAATTAGTAGTTTAAAACCTATACATGCTGAAGTTACTCTACAAGAATATATGTCAAAGAAATAATCAGTCTTCCCGTGTTTTCTTCCGTCTGCTACTCCTATAGCTTTTCTTCTTCCTTCCTAATTATAACCCTTAAATAGAATTCGTTCCTCAAATCGAATTTACCGAGTATCATAATTCTTCCAAGTGATAAAGATACCTCAAGACAAATACTGGGCATAAAAGCCACAGGGCATAAATCTGCAAAGAAGTAAAAACCTAACCTTTTCAAACAATATTGCCTCTCTCTCACTTACCAACTTTACATTTCCCTGTATGGCCCCGGAAGATGACTGGTTAGCCAGAGACGGGTAAGATTCCTCAAGGGAGGAACAACCTAAGACAGGCACAGTTGCAGGGGTGCCATCAGGTGAGAAATTGGGGATCAACCGAGGTGAGGCTTAGAACCTCACCCCCCCTGTTTTGAGAGAAACCTTCTGCATCCGTGGATGTTTTATTGCCCTTGTCTAGCTTGGATTAACACTTAGTCTACAGGCACACACCTGATCATCTACATTTGCTCTCTTACGGCACTAAACTGTTTTCTACCTTTATCTTGCATCTACCTACCACTTCAGCATTTTATTTAAAAAAATAATAATAATAATAATAAGGGAGAAATGTGGGATTCACATGTAAATCAAGTATAAAAATCAAACGAATATTCATATTTGACCTGATTGTTCATAGTTCATAATGCGTGATCAAAACTGAAAGTTTGTGATGACTGCCCTTGTACTGTTCACCATGTAAGAACTTATTCACTATGTAAGAATTTGTTCACCATGGAAGAACTTGTTCGTTATGCTTCAGAAGATTGGAGACTGATGAGAATTAGGCTTGGAGTGGATTAATGATTGTATGTTGAGCATTGAGTCCCCTATAGAGAATTTCATGGTTGTTAACAACCATTTGATCAATAAATATGAGAGATGCCCTCTCAAAAAATAAAAAATAAAAATAAAAAATAATACTAATAATTATAAGGGAGAAATGTGGGATTCACATAAAAATCAACTATAAAAATCAAACGAATAATCATATTTGACCTGATTGTTTATAGTTCATGATGCGTGATCAAAACCGTAAGTTTCTGTGATGACTGCCCTTGCACTCTTCACCATGTGGGACCCAAGCACTCACCCCACCCCAGCTCACTGATGGTAGGAAAAGAATCAGAGTGGGGAGGGAGTGGAATCACAGGACTGCTAAATAATCAGCCCTTGTAATCTGCACCAGGAGCACAGACACATTGCATGGTGTACTTACTCACTATGTAAGAACTTTTCACCATGTAAAAACTTGTTCATTATGCTTCAGAAGATTGGAGACTGTTGAGAATTAGGTATGGGGTTGATTAATGATTGTGCATTGAGTCCCCTATACAGAATTTAATTGTTGTTAACAACCATATGCAATAAATATGAGAGATGCCCTCTCAAAAAAAAAAAAAAGTAAACACAGGGAAATGGAAACCCAATATAAAAATAGAAAAGGAATATAGGTGTGCAATTCACAAAAGAGGAAATCTAAATGGCTAGTATACATAAAGAGATATTCAACTTTATTAGCAATTAAATAACTGCAAATTTAAATATTTGTAAGGTAGTTCTTCTTGACCATCCAAATGTCCAATTTTTTTAAATCACATAAATTTTTGAAAGATATAGAGAAAAAAAAAAGTCAATGCATTTCTAGTAAATTAAATAAATGCATTTATTTTCCCTTTTCAAATATGAAAGACTAGTTTGAAAGGTGTTTGGCTATATTCTTAAAGAGGTAATATTCCAACCAGCAATGTTGTTTGTTGTGTACAAATTTACTTTCTCAGGGAATTCTGATTTTCTTTATCCCTAGGAAGTGTTCTCTGTTTCTGTTTGTTTTGAGAAAAAGTGTTGCCTTTGCTTTACAAGTTATATAGTATCACATATGAAATTACTCTTAAAAACATACAACATAACTGTGTCAGGATTCAAAACTTAGAATTGTTTTCTGATTCCCTTTGAAATGAAGATTATCTACATACTCTCTAATTTTAAAATATAATTTCAGAAGTCTCAAATACTGATAAATTTAATTAGATATGTGTATATAATACACAATGCCTATAATTTAGTAAAAGCCACTAATAAATACGCGCGTAAATAGATCCAGTCTACTTACAGCCATTACTGTCAAAAACACTGATCCTTCAGAGATATTCTCAAGATGGCAGCGTGAGTACGGTGGCAGAAATCTCCTCCCAAAATGATATATATTTTGGAAATACAGCAAATATGATTATTCCTAAAAAAGACACAGTACACCAGCCAAGCTACATCTCCATTTGGAAGAACTCACCATTTCACGAAAAAGGGTAAGATAAAAAGCTGTGACCTGGTGGGACCCAAGCACTGCCCCCACCCCAGCTCACTGATGGTAGGAAAAGAATCAGAGTGGGGAGGGAATGGAATCACAGGACTGCTAAATAACCAGCCCTAGTAATCTGCACCGGGAGCACAGACACATTGCATGGTGTACTGGATATTAGAGGAACGGGAAAGCAAAATCCGAGACTAGACTGCCAACAGGTTCCCACAGCCAGCTGCCCTGGGACAAAAGAAAAGTGGGCGCTTTTAAAGTCTTAAAGGGACAAGGGTTTAACAGGTGGACAAATTCATCCTGGCACACTCAGTCCAGTGGCCTGGGAACTTTAAGGAACTTCAGGCACCCTAACCCACTGGGTGGCAATGCAACACTGAAGCCCCTCATGGTGATAAGCACCCTGCCATTCATTGCCCCCCACGGGTACTGCAAGTGAACCAGCTGACCCACCATTGCTGCGGAGCAACCGGGAAGCAGTTCCACCCACAGCAACCACACAGAGGCTTCTCCAAGCACATAGCTAAACAGTCCAGACCCAGAGACTGCCCCCTGCCTGCAGTCGACCGACACAGACAGCGGATACTGGTGCAGAGTCTGGAAGGCACAAAGGGGCTTAACTCTCACGGAAGAACACATGCCACTCACCTGTGACCCCCGCCAGTGCCCTAGGCCATCCTGAGAGCCACCCTGCCCACAGCAGTTCAGAGGATTAAAGCAGAGGCTGCTCCCTATGTGTGGTTAACCGGCGCAGGCAGTGGAGACCAGCTCAGAGTCCCGAAAGCATAAAGGGGTGCCATTCTCGCAAGAGAGCACACGCCGCATGACTGCGACACCCACCAGTGCCCTAGGCCATCCTGAGGGCTGCCCTGCTCATGGCAGCTCAGAGGATTAACCTAGAGACTGCTCCCTGTGTGGGGTTGACCGGCACAGCCAGTGGAGAATGGCAAGGTAGCCAGCAAGTAGGAAGGGACTTTCTTCTCCCAGCTGACACACATGCCACTCACAGGCAATCACTTTCATCGCCATGAAAAGGCAGAAGAACCTTGTTCAGTCCAAAATTCCTCAAACACCAGAGAGTGGCCCTGGTGAGACTGAAATCACCAATCTTCCTGAAAAAGAATTCAAAATAAAAATCATAAGCATGCTGATGGAGCTACAAAGACATATGCAAGAACTAAGGAAAGAATTCTGGAGGGAGATAACAGAAATGAAACAAACAATGGAAGGATTTAAGAGCAGACTGGGTGAGGTGCAAGAGACTGTTAATGAAATAGAAATCAGAGAACAGGAATACAGAGAAGCTGAGGCAGAGATAAAAGGATCTCTAGGAATGAAAGAAAATTAAGAGAACTGAGTGACCAATCCAAACGGAACAATATTCATATTATAGGGGTACCAGAAGAAGTAGAAGAAGAGAGAAAAAAGGATAGAAAGTGTCTTTGTGGAAATAATCACTGAAAATATCCCCAATTTAGGGAAAGAAATAGTCTCTCAGACCATGGAAGTTTGCAGATCTCCCAAAACAAGGGACTCGAGAAAAATACAACCTTCCAACACTGACCAAGGAAGAAACAGCAAATATGAACAGGACCAATTACCAGCAACGAAATTGAATCAGTAATCAAAAAAATACCCAAGAACAAAACTCCTGGACAAGATTGATTCACCACTGAATTTTATCAGATAATTAGAGAAGACATAATACCCATTCCCCTTAATGTTTTCCAAAACATAGAAGAGGAGGGAATACTCCCAAACTCATTCTATGAAGCCAGTATCATTCTAATACCAACACCAGGCTCAGATACCACACAAAAAGAAAATTACAAACCAATATCCCTGATGAACATAGATGCAAAAATACTCAACAAAATATTAGCAAACCAAATTCAAAAATGCATCAAAAATATTATCCTTCATGATCAAGTAGGATTTATTCCACGGATGCAAGGATGATACAACATTCGAAAATCCAGCAACATCATCCACCACATCAACAAAAAGGACAAAAACCACATGATCATCTACAGAGATGCTGAAAAAGCATTTGACAAAATTCAACATCCATTCATGGTAAAAACTTTCAACAAAATGGGTATGATGGCAAGTACCTCAACATAATAAAGTCCATATATGACAAATCAACAGCCAACATTATACTTAACAGTGAGAAGCTGAAAGCTTTTCCATGAAGAATGGGAACAAGATGAGGATGCCCACTCTCCCCACTTCTATTCAACAGAGTACTGGAGGTCCTAGCCACGGCAATCAGACAACACAAAGAAATAAAAGGCATCCACATTGGTAAGGAAGAAGTTAAACTGTCCCTGTTTGCAGATGACATGATATTGTACATAAGAAACCCTAAAGAATCCACTCCAAAACTACTACAACTACTACTAGAATTCAGCAAAGTTGCAGGATACAAAATTAATACACAGAAAACTGTTGCATTCCTATACACTAACGATGAACTAACAGAGAAATCAGGAAAACAATTCCATTCACAATTGCATCAAAAAGAATAAAATACCTAGGAATAAGCCTAACCAAGGAAGTGAAAGACCTATACTAAGAAAACTACAAGACATTCATGAGAGAAATTAAAGAAGATACCAATAAATGGAAATACATCCCATGCTCATGGATAGGAAGAATTAATATTGTCAAAACGGGCATCCTGCCTAAAGCAAGCTACAGATTCAATGCATTCCCTATCAAAATACCAACAGCATTCTTCAAAAACTGGAAAAAATAGTTCTAAAATTCACATGGAACCACCAAAAATCCCGAATAGCCAAAGCAATCCTTGGAAGGAAGAATAAAGCAGGGGGATCTCTCTTCTCAACTTCAAGCTCTACTACAAAGCCACAGTAATCAAGATAATTTGGTACTGGCGCAAGAACAGACCCACAGACCAGTGGAACAGAATAGAGCCCAGATATTAACCCAAGCATATATGGTCAATTAATATATGATAAAGGAGCCATGGAAATACAATGGGGAAATGACAATCTCTTCAACAGATGGTGCTGGCAAAACTGGACAGCTACATGTAAGAGAATGAAACTGGATCACTGTCTAACCCCATACACAACAGTAAATCCGAAATGGATCAAAGACCTGAATGTAAGTCATGAAACCATAAAACTCCTAGAAAAAAACATAGGCAAAAATCTCTTGGACATAAACATGAGCAACTTCATGAACATATCTCCCAGGCAAGGGAAACCAAAGCAAAAATGAACAACTGGGACTATATCAAGCTGAAAATCTTCTGTACAGCAAAGGACACCATCAATAGGACAAAAAGGCATCCTACAGTATGGGAGAATATATTCGTAAATGACAGATCCGACAAAGGGTTAACATCCAAAATATATAAAGAGCTCACACACCTCAACAAACAGGAAGCAAATAATCCAATTTAAAAAATGGGCATAGGAGCTGAACAGACAGTTCCCCAAGGAAGAAATTCAGATGGCCAAGATGCTCCACATCGCTTGTCATCAGAGAAATGCAAATTAAAACCACAATGAGATATCACCTCACACCAGTAAGCATCGCCACCATACAAAAGACAAACAACAACAAGTGTTGGCAAGGTTGTGGAGAAAGGGGAACCCTCCTACACTGCTGGTGGGAATGTAAATTAGTTCAACCATTGTGGAAAGCAATATGAAGGTTCCTCAAAATGCTTAAAATCGAAATACTATTTGACCCAGGAATTCCACTTCTAGGAATTTACCCTCAGAATACAGCAGCCCAGTTTGAGACAGATGCACCCCTATATTTATTGCAGCACTATTTACAATAGCCAAGAAATGGAAGCAACCTAAGTGTCCAACAGTAAATGAATGAAGATGTGGTACATATACACAATGGAATATTATTCAGCCGTAAGAAGAAAACAAATCCTACCATTTGCAACAACATGGATGGAGCTAGAGGGTATTATGCTCAGTGAAATAAGCCAGGCAGAGAAAGACAAGTACCAAATGATTTCACTCATATGTGGAATATAAGAAAACAAAGGAAAAACTGAAGGAACAAAACAGCAGCAGAAACACAGAACCCAAGAATTGACTAACAGTTACCAAAGGGAAAGGGACTGGGGAGAATGGGAGGGAAGGGAGGAATATAGGTGGGGAAAAAGAAAGGGGGTATTACGATTAGCATGTGTATTGTGGGGGGAGCACATGGGGAGGGCTGTGCAACACAGAAGACAAGTAGTGATTCTACAACATATTACTATGCTGATGGACGTTTACTGTAATGGGGTTTGTAGCAGGGACTTGGTGAAGGGGGGAGCCTAGTTAACATAATCTTCTTCGTGTTATTTGTAGATTAATGATACCAAAATAAAAAATAAAATCAATAAAATAATAAATAAATATGTCTTAGTAACTCATGTTTTACAAGTGTTCTCTGAGTAGAAAAAGAAAGCAATCAGTCTTGACTTCAGAGTTTTACAAAATAAGGTAAGCACAAAATAAGAAGTGGGCCTTTGTGCAAACTATGTATACGAGCTTTACATATCAGCCTGTATACATCACCTTCTCGCATATGTTCAAGTATATACATCAATAAACAACAAAGAATGTGATGAGAATTAAATGAAATATATTACATAAAATGGCAGGCACTCACAGCTCTCCAATAAATATTAGTTTAATCTTAACTAGATAATTTCCTAAAAGAACTAATGGATTTATGGTTAACGTGGGTGTTTATCATCATGTTTATTCTTCTAATACTCTCTTACCTTCACCTTCATAATGTCTTTCAAAGACTATTTCCCAGATAGGTAAAACATTTCTTTTACAATCATTTCTCTTGTGATGGCTATTTGACTTTTTTTAGTTATAAATTTATTTTCTTCTTAGAAACTTTCTACAGTGGAAACAGTTAACAATCAATTTAAAGTATGCCAAGATAATATTGATACTTAAGTCTGTAAGGTGGTCTTTTCTTAAGCTTGTGGATCTTATTAATGACTGCCACCACACCATCTTGTATCTTCTGCCTTGAATCTTGTCACACAGATGTTGCTTTGAAATCTGAGAATGCTTTCCACTGCCTAACTAATATATTACTTGTTCTAGTTAGACATCATATTACTGATTAGCTGAATACTATTTCCTTTATCTTTAAATGAACCACTTCTGTCTTAGTGGGATTATGATGTTATATAAAACAGATACTTAGTTTTTTTGCAATGGGAGAAGAAAATGGAAAAGATGAGTCATAGTATACTAAATGCTTTCCTTAAGTAAAATTGTGATAATATTTGAAATATAAGTAGGTATACCTATGGAGTTTTAAAAAGTCCACATGTTTCTGATCTTACTTTTATAATGTTTAAGGGTTTTTCTGTGTTCTTTAGTATAAAATTTACTTTCTGTGTTTTATGTTGTTTCTCCTGCATCCAGTCTTATTAATAATATAAATAATTATTTTTTAGGAAGAAACAGATATAATTCTTGTATTTTAATTACCTGGTCATTTATACTCCTCTTCTAATCTATGTCCTTTTTATCTTTATATCTGTCCACTCTAGTGTCTAATCTCTGGGGCAAATGTTCATTTCATCACTTAATACCCATTACATGTTCTTATCCTTTATGTGTTTGTCTTTCAAAGGACACTCTTACTTCCATCATTTAAAAGTTCCTAGAAATATCTAACATATTCTTACCTAGGAATGGCAGAGGCAGGGCTAATTTATTTTGATACTGGATTAGATTCACATTGCTGGACCACAAAAGCACTTTCCCAGTGTTAGTCTTTTAAGAAGAGACATTCTGATACAACAATATGGTTATTATTAAGGAAATAATAACTTCTCTACCTAAATAAAGTACCTAGAAGGCCAAAGTATGCTCCTGAATGTTAGTGTATTCGTTGGTCATATCGATCAGATTACTCTCATAAATGTGATCAGTTATTCCCCTCTGTGCTAAGGTAAATTACATGTAGAAGAAGCTTTATCAACAAACCATGAAAAATCACTTTCTCAAAGAGACTCAAAGTAGAGACAGTGAATTCTGGGAAGAGAGACATCTTGAGTAAAGACCAAAGGCAAGATATTTCCGAATGTGTTCAACAGAAGATGGTAGGCCATTGTGTCCAGCTTTTAGAACATGGTGGGAGTATACTATGAGATAAAGCTAGATAGACAGTAGGTAACAAAATGTAAACATTTTTAAATGCCAAGCAAAGTTTAGATTTTATTTTTAGTGTAGTGGGGAATCTTTGGATTTTGAGCTGGAAGTAGTGGGGTGTTAGTGAGCCTGCTCTACTTTATATAGATGACTCTAGCAGCAATAGACTGAAACTGGAGAGTAGAAAGGAAAGAAATTCTAGAAATGATACAGAAATAAAACTCAGACTTAACTGCAAGGTAAATAGTGGAGCCAGAACTCCGATGGTGTGACTCCAAATCCAATATCCAGTCCACCCTCCACAGTATGAGCATATTGTATTTTAATTATGTGTGTATCTGTTTAGTAGAAGAGAAAACTATGTCTCTTCATTTTTATGTCCAAGTGTCTTAGCACAGTGCCTAAGAGAATAGTGGTTGCTTCATTAGTTCAATCAATAAATATTTATTGACCCTAATAGGCATTGGTACTAGGGTATGCATATGGTTCAGTTCCAGTAGAGACATACAGTGGTGTTCCAAAGTAAATTGTAACCAAGTTACACATCCACCACTAGTTTGTGAGAGTTCCTGTTGCTCCACATCCCTACCAACACTAGGTATTGTATGTCTTTTTTTCATTTTCGCTTTTCTAATGGATATCCCAATGTGGTTTTAAGTTTTTAAAAATTGAGGTGAAATTTCACATAACAAAATTAACCTTTTAGAAATGAACAGCCACCACCTCTGTGTAGCTCTAAAACATTTCATCACCCCAAAAGGAAACTCCATACCCATTAATCAGTTGTCCCCATTCCCTGCCCCTGACCCCACTCGCCCATTGCAACTACCAATCCACGTTCTCTCTCTATGGCTTTACCTATTTTGGATATATCTTATAAATGGAATCATATAACATGTGACCTTTTGTTTATGGCTTCTTCCACTTAGCGTGTTTCAATGTTTATCCACATTGAATGTATTAAACCTTTATATGACTGAAAAAGTTGTATTTTATGTGTATACCATAATTTGTTTATCCATCCAATAGATATTTGGGCTCACTCTACCTTTTGAACCCAGTGAATGGTGCCTCTGTGAGCCTATGTGTAACCTGTTTTCAATTCGTTTGAAATTCCAAATGGAATTGTTGGGGGACATATGATAATTCTGTTTAGCTTTTGAGGACACCCAGTGTTTTCCATGGCAGCTGAATCATTTCACATTCTCATCAGCAATGCACAAAGATTCCATTTTCATATATCCTTTTCAACACTTGTTATTTTCTGTTCTTGTTGTTGTTAAGAGCCATTCTAAGTGTGCAGTGGTATCTTGTGGTGGTTTTGATTTGCATTTCCCTAGCGACTAATGATACTGAGCATTTTCTCATGTGCTTGTTAGCTATTTGTGTATCTTCTTTGCAAAATGGCCTTTTTTGAATTATCTTTTTGTTATGGTTTATTATGTATTCTGCATGTTAGACTCTTATCAGATATAGTATTTGCAAACAATTTATCCCATTTGGTAGGTTGTCTTCTCACTTTTTTTAAATTGTCCTTCCCTGAACAGAGTTTTTTTATTTTGTTGAAGTCCAATTTATCTTTTTCATTTGTTGTATTTGGTACCATAGCTATGAATCCACTGTCAAATCTGAGTTTGTGAATTTTACCCCTTGTTGTCTTCCATGAATTTTATGCTTTTAACTCTTATGATTTTTAGATTTTTGATCCATTTTGCATTAATTTTTGTGTATTGTGTGGATAAGGGGTGCACCCCCAGTCTTTTGCATGTGTATAAATAATCAGCCCAATTTATTGAAAAAGATTGTCCTTTCCCTAGTAAATACCCTTAGCACCCTTGTCAAAATCATTTGACCATGTATGCAAGGGTTCACTTCTGGGATTTCTATTCTATTTTATTGGTCTGTATGTCTCTATACCAGTTCCACACTATTTTGATTACTGTAGCTTTGTTGTAAATTTCAAATCAGGGAATGTGACTTTTCCTTCTTGTTTTGGGTATTTGGGTTCCCTTGCAATTCCATATGAGTTTTAGGCTGGATTTTCCTATTTCTGCATAAAACATCATTTAGATTTTGATGGAGATTGTACTGAATCTGTAGATTGAGTTGGGTAATTTTCCCATCTAACAATATTAAATCTTCCATTCTGTAAACAGGATGTCTGTTTATGTCTTCTCTAATTTCTTTCAACAGTATTTTGTAGTTTTCATAGTATAAGTCTTTCACCTCTTTAGTTAATTCCTAAGTATTTTGTTTTTTATGCTATTGTAAATGAAATTGTTTTCATAATATCTTTTTCAGACTGTTTATTATTAATGTATAGAAATGCAACTGAGTTTTGTGTTGGTTTTATATTCTTCAACATTGCTAAATTCATTTATTCTAACAGGTTTTTTTTGTGGTATCTACAGTTTTCTGCATATAAGATGATGTCATCTGTGAACAGAGATCATTTTACTTCTTCCTTTACAATTTGAATGTCTTTTATTTCTTTTTCTTACCTAATTGCACTGGCTAGAATTTTCAGTATGAGGTTAAAGAGAAGTGGCAAAACTGGGCATCCTTGGCTTGTTCCTGATCCCAGAGAGAAAGCTTTTAGTCTTTTACCATAGCATGTGATGTTAACTCTGGTTTTTTTCTATATGTGATAGAAATTATGTATAAGTCATTTCCTCCTAGTCCTAGTTTAAGTGTTTTTATCATGAAAGAGTGTTGAGTTTTGTCAAATGTTTTTCATCAACTGAGGTGATCGTGTGTTTTTTTCCCCTTCATTCTGTGAATGTGGTATATTACTTTGAGTAGTTTTCTTGTGTTGAGCAATCCTTGCATTCCTGGGATAAATCCCACTTTATCAAGGGTCTAATTGTTTTAGTATACTTTTAGAGTAGGTTTGCTAGTATTTCACTGAAGATTTCTCCATCAATATTCAAAGAGTATATTGGTCTGTAGTTTTCTTTCCTTGTAGTATTTTTGTCTGACTTTGGAATCAGGGTAACGCTGGCATCATAGAATGTGTTAGGAGGTGTTCTGTCATCTTCAGTGTTTTTGGCAGAATTTAAAAATAATTGGTGATAATGCTTTACTAGAATTTAACAGTAAAGTTATTTGCTCTTTGACTTTCTTAGTTGGAATTATTTATTTATTTATTTATTTATTTTAACCGATTCAATCTCTTTATTGTTAAAGGTATGTTCAGGTTTCCTATTTCTTCTTTAGTTTTCTTCTTTCAGTTTTGGAAAGTTGTGTGTTTCTAGGAATTTGCCCTTTCATCTAGTTTATCTAATTTGTTGACACATAATTGCCTTATAATCTCTAAAAATTATTTTTATTTCTGAAAGGTTGGTAGCAATTTTAGTTATTTGCATTTCCTCTTTTATGTCAGTCTAACTAAAGAATTTCAATATAGTTGATCTTTTAAAGAACCAGCTTTTTGTATCATTGATTCTATTTTTCTATTCTCTATTTCATTTGTATTATTTCTTTCTTTTTGCTAGCTTTGAGTTTAATTTTATCTTCTTTGTCCAGTTCCTTCAGGAGTAAAGTTTATTGATTTGAGCTATTTGAGATGTTAAGAAGATAGAAGCATTTACTGCTATAAATTTCCCTCTGAGCATTCACTGCATCCCATAAGTTTTGTTATGTTTTATTTTCATTTTCATTAACCTTTAAGTGATTTTTAAATTTCCCTTGTGGTTTTTTTGACCCAGTGTGTTGTTTAATTTCTACATGCTTGTGAGTTCTCAGTTTTCCTTTTGCGGTTGATTTCCAGCTTCATTCCTTGTGATTGGAGAAGATACTTTGTATGAATTCAGTATTTTTAAATTTATCTGTACTTGAGAAGAATTTGTATTCTATTTCAGGGTAGAGTGTTTTATAGATATGTGTTAGGTCTAGTGTACTTACAGTGTTCAGATTCTCTCTGCACTTATCAATCTCTAGTTTCATATTGTTAGGGACTCTGTGGTTTGGGTCTTATGTAAGTGTTGTCTCTTTTTTATTGACATTTTTTATGAATTGACTTTTTTTATAATATTAGATAATATCTTCATTGTCTCTTCAAAGAGTTTTTTACATAAAGTTTATTTTTTCCACCCAGCTCTCTTTTGGTTACTCTTTGGATCTTATGAATACAAGCACATTGCATTGGGCACTCTGCCTCCCCAACCCCAGCCACTGACGGTCAGTGCACTGGGGGTGGGATCCTCTCTGTTACCATGACTCTGTCTCTCTGCTGTTTGTTCTGTATCTTTCTAAACCTTGTTGTGCAGAAGGTGTTCATTCAGGCCTCAGCTCTTCCACCAGATGAACTGCTGTGTGTGTAGTTGTAAATTCAGTGTAGATGAGGTGGGAGGAGGCACTCTCTATGCCACCATCTTTCCCTCTGTCTCTACTAGAGTAGAAAATTACTCTGACTTACTAACCCCTGTGAATATTTTCATAGCAATGTTTCATTAACATATTCTTTGCATAATTATATGACAATTGTAATATATAAAGTATTTGTGGGTCCTTCTGTCATGTTTTTTCTAAGTTTTCACTTGAGATTTTTTTCATTTTCATTATTGAAAGCTGATCATTCTTTAGGAAATAGCTGAACTCTTTGAAACCTTAAGCAAATGTACTTCTTTCCTAGTGATGGTGACACCACTAGCACAGTACTACTTTAAGTGGAATTCAGGGTTTGGAGCTCTTATGGATTGCCCAAATAGCAATTCACTATAAATCCTGGTGAGAGCCAGCTCATGTCTACAAATTCTCAGGAACTTCTTTTTATCACCCCAGGAGTTCAGCCCCTAGGGAGCACCTTTCTATGTAGGCCTTAATAGAAATCCCAGTTTTATGTAGGGGAAGAGTCCATCAGACTTCCCACCTTGTGTTGACTCTGGAGTTTGACCCTGTGAGGCAAGGAATTTTTTAGTCTAAGTGAAGGCAAAAATCATATTATCTTTTGAATTCCTCAAAACTTTTATATATACATATGTAATTGTTAGTTTCTAGTCATAAGGATGATCAAGATATGTAATGAGTCAGACTTCATTGCTAAAAAATGCTAACCATCTAAGCTTTCAGCAAGTCCTAATTGCTGATCACCATAACAAATCTAATAATGAAAACATTTGAAATACTGAGAGAATTACTAAAATGTGACACAGCTATGAATAAAGGCTGTTGGAAAAATGATGCCAATAGCCTTCGCCACAAACCTTCAATTTGTAAAAAAAACAGTATCTGCAAAGTACAAGAAGAGGAGGATGCCTATACCAGGGTTTATTTTTTATTTTATTTTTTATCATTTTCTTTCTTAAATACTTCAAAGCAATTGTTCTAACAATCAGAAAATAATTAATGCTTGCTAACTGCCTCTAGTTAAATCATATAGACCAATTTAAAAAATAACATGTAATTTATGTAGACTTAAGCAGGAATTTTAGTGTAACATTTATTAACCACTTAATAGTGACTTTCCTCCCGTTTGCTTAATTTAGGGTCAGGCTCTATGCAATAGCAAATGAGGTTAACAAATTCACAGCTTATCATCTAGTGATTAGTGCAGCTTGAAGGGACAAAGAGAAACTAAAAAAAAAAAGGTTTTTCCGGATGATATACTCTATGTGGGTTTTGGTAATTATACACTTAATCTATACTCAGTAGAGAAGTTGAAAAATCTATTCTTTCAAACAGCCTGTAAGTGATAATTTTCTAATACATTCAGAATAGTTTTTAAAGATACTTAAGTATAAAACAAACTGATGTGAAAACTAACATAGAGAACCAATTGAAAACAATTTTGATAGGATCAAAAACTGCCAAGTTGAACAAAAAAAACTTTTTCAAATAACTATTTTTCTCTATTTATCCCTAAAACTCTTAATATTTGTATCTCCTCACACAACCTAAACCTGCACAGATGAAAAATTGTCCAGTGACAGACTGTAAAATAGTTTCTGAATCTTGAGGTCATTAGCAAAAACTCAGTAAGTAAATGTGCTGACTAGAGGACAGCACATTTGTATCTTCTTTGATTTGAATAAAAAGTTAGGCTCTTCACCCAAAAAAGGTCAGCTAGCTGGGATTTCACTAAGCTTACAGAATCAGTTAACTAAGTGTTTTTGGATGATCTTACTGATGAATACGTGTGTGTGACAAAAAACAAATTAATGATACATATTCCTTCTAACATATACCATTTGGAATTGAGAAAAAATATTTCTGACATTTTGCTTAATATTTGCACACCATTCTAGCTATTATATTGAATATTATGCATACTTTTCACTGCTTTTCATTCACTGAGCTAAATCCTCAGGATACATCTGAGAGCATAACAGCCCCTGCACTCATGGAATTTCCATTCTGACTAAAGAGACATATAAATTTTACTGGGTGTCCTAATTACTTAGTTTATATATATCTCTCATCAGAACATTCTTTGCTATGTTTTGATAACTTTGTTAGAGAACATCCTAGGTTACAGGAAGGCAGTGATAGAATTTTCTTACAAAGCTATACTCCTTAATCCTTTGCTCATCTTCTAGATTTGCTCCTGCTAGTGCAACTACACCTGCATTTCTATTCTGAGACCTTCCAATTAATATCTTTAAAGCCTCTCACCCTTCTTTTATAGCCACCTGCAGGACTTGCCCTGTGATCGCACACAGTTCAACATCCAGAACTGAGCTTAATCCTCCCCCAACTTTGTCAAATCTCTTCTTGGACCTTGGTCTGCCAATACCATAAACTAAGGATTTTATAGCTGTTTTAACTTCTTCCTGTTTTTGTAAAGCCAGTTTATTCCGGCTCTGCCATCTCTCCATGATTCCATCACTCCCTTTGAAATCCCTCATTGCTTACCATTCTAGTAAAGTATCTCATGACTACTAATAGTTTCCTATCAGTTCATCCTCTGCTTCTCTCAGATTAGACCTTTGGGGATCACTCTTTCCTAAAGCATTTTCTTATGAACTCATCTGAATTTTTATAGTATTGTTTCCTTACCACTTATATTGGGCTGTATAGTGCCTTGAATTATCTAGATTTTAGTTTTTTCAATTAAGAAAAAACTTGGTGACTGCCTGCTGTGTAGAAAATAGGGTGACTTGGTGATACAATGGTAAATAAGACACACCCAATTTTGTCCATAATAATAGAAGTGACTACTGTGTGCCTGGTACTGTTCTGTGTACTTTATGTATAACTCAGTCCTCACAGCAGCCCCATGTGGTGTATGCTATTGTTTTCTTCATTTTACACAGGAGAGGATTGAAGTACAGAGAGGTAAAGTAACTTTTGCCAGATGACTTAGCTAATAAATGACAGCCATGATTCAAACCTACTTCTCTAGCTTCAGAATCCCTGCTCTTAAGCCACTACCATTATATCATCTAGCTGAAAAGGTAAGACAGGGACCTAAATCAGCATATTTTGACGTGTACTGTAAGAACTTTGTGAGAGGTTTAAAGTCCTTTTGCAATTCAGCAGATAGCAAGATTACTTTCACCCAGGAAGAAAACAAAGGCTGAAGCCTTTATGAAAGATTTGGAAGCCAGGTGGGGAGAAACATTCGAGAGAGAGGAACTTGCATCATGTAAAGCAGTCTTAAGACAAGATTATTCAGAGCATATTACCAGAAACAGTGAGTTATGTAGTTTAGCTGAGACAAAATATAGGGAAATATATAAAATTATGTTGCAGCCAAATCATAGATCTTTAACATAAGAGTAAGGTGTTTAACTCATATTTTATAGGTAGTGGAGTGATACTATGTCTGTATCTTGGAAATGTTTAGCTGAGATGATGTAAAAGGTCAAAGAGAGGAGAAAGATTAATTAGAAAGTTATTGCAATAGTTGGAGTAGGAGATAATGAGGTCCTGAATTAGGTAACTAGCAGGAACGTACACACAAGAGGTGAGACTACATGAACCCTCTTGAATCGTCAAAATTTGTCCACTGATTGACCATGTAGCAAAAGTGGCAGCTGGTACTAAAAATAGGTACCATTAACAAAGATAAGGGAGCACAGTTAGGAGATGATAGTTTGGAAGAAAGGCAAATATGAGTCTAGACAGTTTATGCTTAGTTTATGTAACAGGTATAAAATACTTAGTCTATGGTATTGGCAGACCAAGGTCCAAGAAGAGATTTGAGAAAGTTGGGGAGGATTAAATTTATGCTGAGTTTATGATGCCAGTGGAAGGAAACATTCTATTCTCTTAAATTTTCATTACTACTTATCTCCTGAATTAGAGATGTGACTAGTTGAGACCTTGGCATATATCTGATAGCTAAAACCAGGGAAGCATAGAGAGGAAAAACATCTAGGGGACAGGTGGTGAGAGCAGAACCACCAAAAGGAATATTCCCAAGTAAGGAAAATCAGAAGGATTGAAATTGAAAGTAAGAGAGTGGGATGTTGCAGAGAGGTAGAGGTGTCGTAAATTTATTGGCCACATTTATTAAATATGGGTTGTGAGAACGTGTGTTGAGGCTTATCTGTACTTATGCCTTATATATGCTATTTTATTCCTTTCCCTTTTTTTACTTTCTAACACTGGCTGTTCTATTTCAAATCATTTTCTAGTCCCTATATCCTAAGTCAATTTTAGATTCCTTCATAGCACTGTAAATCATAGATTATCCATATCAATATTCACTTTAACTATGGTATCTACTTATGTTATATAATGTTATAGACATAAAAGTAAGTGTAGATTAATCCTTGAGAAGGCTCCCTGGGGAGATTTCTAGCAACATAAAAATCTGAGCTAATACAAATGAGCCCTGCTTTCCAACAGAAGATGAAATATTTACAATTAAAAAATGTAATCATAGCCTTGATTAAAAGAATGAAAGAAAAATCCAGTTCTCGGGGTGAGTAACAATAGCTCAGAACCATAGTCATAAGCAGAACTGACACCACAGACTATAGGCCTTGGTGCCTGGGGTTTTAATACCTACTTGAAACAAAAATTGTGCCTTTGGGTCCCCAGGCAGCTGGAATTGAGCCTCTTGCATAAAGCCCGGTCTCAAAAGGCTACCCTTCTGTAAAAGGTGAACAGTTTTTGCACTGGCTTCTGTCAGGGCCTTTGGGGTTTCAATGGCTCTGGGCCACTGAATTTTTCTCATTCTCTACAGCAAAACCTTGATTTAAAAAAAAAAAAGCCTCATTGAAGATGTACTCACAATAAAAAATATAAACTTTGAGGGTAGTCAGCAGATGTAACAAAAAAGAAAACTGGCATTCCCAGAACAGGAGGTAAGAACACCAATCTGAAAGAGACCGTAAAAGCTAATTGTTTTAAAATAAGTTATTAAAGAACGTGACAGGATAAGAGAAATAAAGGGAGATAACTCCTAGAAATGAAATGTTCATTGAAGTTTTTTTAGTGGTTGATTAAACTGCTACAGTGGGAATTAGTGAATTAGTCAGTGATCTGGTGAAATTGCCCACATGCAGAGCAAAGAGAGAAAGATGAAAATAAGAATGGTTGGGAGGTATGAAAGATAGAATGGCAAGTACAATGTATGTCTGTCTAATGACATTATTAAACATTGCATCTCCCCTTCTGAAGCTAATGGCTGAGATTTTCCAGCACTGACAAGAGAGACAAGTCCTTATATTTGAGAGAAGTATCAATGTCCTGAACAGGAAAAATAAAAACAGTCCACATCTAAACAAAGCATGGATAAACTGTTGAACATTAAAGCCAATAGAAAATCTCAAAACCAATTACAGAGAGAAAACCAAGCAAGGCCCATTATACTAAAAATTGCCTTCTCCTACGCAACAAAAGGTATCAGAAAAAGGGAAAATATCTTCCATGTGCTGAAGAAAAATAATTGTCAACTTTGCATTTTCAGACATATTAAGATTTAACAGTTTGCCAATTCACAGACCCTTACTATGAAGGCTTTGTTTCATAGAAGAAAACTGAATGTAGGAGAGAGGGCAGCAAGAAAAAGTTGTGACCAAAAAAAGTACATATGTTGATAAATCTTAAGCATTGACTATAAAAGAAATTATTATAATGATAATGATGACTAATTTGGAGGAGACTGAGAACAAACTGGAACTAGAATGTACGATGGCAGTTCTTAAAAGATTGGAGAAGGCCATCAGGTGAGAAATTGGGGATCAACAGAGGTGAGGCTTAGAACCTCACCCCCCCTGTTTTGAGAGAAATCTTCTGCATCCGTGGATGTTTTATTGCCCTTGTCTAGCTTGGATTAACACATAGTCTACAAGCACACACCTGATCATCTACATTTGCTCTCTTACAATACTAAACTATGTTTTCTACCTTTATCTAGCATCTACCTATCACTTCAGCATTTTATTAAAAACAATAATAATAATAATAATAAAGGGAGAAATGTGGTATCCACATATAAATCAAGTATAAAAATCAAACAAATATTCATATTTGACCTGATTGTTTATAGTTCATAATGCGTGATCAAAACTGAAACTTTCTGTGATGACTGCCCTTGTACTGTTCACCATGTAAGAACTTACTCACTATGTAAGAATTTGTTCACCATGGAAGAACTTGTTCGTTATGCTTCAGAAGATTGGAGACTGACGAGAATTAGGCTTGGGGTGGATTAATGATTGTGCATTGAGCATTGACTCCCCTATACAGAATTTTATTGTTGTTAACAACCATTTGATCAGTAAATATGAGAGATGCCCTCTCAAAAAAAAAAAAAAAAGATTGGAGAAGGAAATAAGAAACATTTTAAGATCCTTGTATTGAATGGGAGAGAGATGGAGACAGTGATTAGATTTTGTTAGTAATTATTTTTAAAAACAGGGATAGCCATTACTAAAACTAGGATCTACAACTTTCAAACAAATAGATGAAGAGAAAGAACAGAGGAAACACATGGTAAATAAAAAGCATTAAATCCAAATATTTCAATAATCATAATAAATAAACTTTTCAAATTGAAAAACTAATATAAAATGCAGCCATGTGTTATTTGTGAGAGACATGTACAGTGCAGTATCACTGAATGATCAATGGAATGAAAAAATACAATGCTGACCCTAATAATCTATGCATCTAACAATATAACCCAAACTTACATATGGCAAAAAATATATATATACAATTACCATGCCTTTGTGGACCAGATTATAGAGGAAAAACTCCCAAAGTTCTTTGATGAGGATCATGTAAATTGTGATTTCAAAATTCAGTTGTGTATTATGAAAAAGGAAACGCAGAGGCCAATGTTGAATGTGAACATAGATACTTAGATTTGTTTTAAAACAATACAGGAGGGGAGAAGTACATGGTGGCTCCATGAAACAAGATTGGTCATATATTAAATGTTGAAGCTGTGTCGTGAGTACCTCAAAGTTTATTATATTATTCTATTTACATGGTTAAATTTCTTACTCTTTAAATATGTCAAGTAAGCATTCGGTAGAATTCCATATCCATTATACCCAACTGTGAAACTGCAAGTCCCTGTGTACTTACTAGTAAAATACTTGAACCACTCCTTTAAAAAATCATGAACATAAAGTTAATACTCACACTTCCTTCCATTCAACATTAACTAGAGAAACAGCTTGTAAATAGTTACTCATTTACTGTGAGATCTTAGACAAGTTACCTAATTTTTTTGGTCCTAAGTTTCTGATTTGTTTAGTGAGTATAGTACCTACCTAGGAACGTGAAATATAGGCAATCCAGCTGAGCTAGATCAGTCAGTGCGAGTGTCCCACAGATTTCATGCCATAAATAAATCCCTGTTGTGTTATAGGTTTTTAGGTATATGCAAGTACATGGAGAAAAAGCAGGAACTTGCTATAATAGGAAAATAAATTAATACAATTACTTTGGAGAACAATTTGGCAATATTTAATTGTTGAAGATGCCCATCCTATTATCAGGAATCAGAAATTCCACTTACAAATATATACACTAGAGAAACACATACAGGTAGAGTCATTTAAAAGATGTTCATTGCAAATAAGCCAGGCAGAGAAAGACAAGTACCAAATAATTCCATTCATCTGTGGAGTATAACAATGAAACAAAACTGAAGGAACAAAACAGCACCAGACTTATACACTCCAAGAAGGGACTAGTGGTTACCAAACAGGAGGGGTGGGGGAAGGTGGGTTGGTAGGGAGGGAGAAGGGGATTAAGAGGCATTATAATTAGCACACACAATATAGGTAGGTCACAGGGAAGGCAGTATAGCATCTCCCTACGCTAATGGACAGTGACTATAGTAGGGTGGGGACTTGAAAATACAGGTGAATGTGGAAACCACAATGTTGCTCATGTGAAATTTTATAAGATTGTACATCAATGATGCCTTAATTAAAAAAATGTTGATTGTAGCATTCTAAAGTGAAAAGTTGGAAACAACCTAAATGTCCATCAATAAGGGGAATGAATGGATAGATAAAATACATAGTTTAGTCATACAACATATATCAGTTTATAGTGCCCTCCAAAAATTCATGTCTACCCAGAACTTGAGAAATGTGATCTTATTTGGAAATAGTTAAGATGAGGTCATACTGGATTAGTGTGGGCCCTAAATCTAATGACTGGTGTCCTTATAAAAAGAGAAGACACAGGGACGAAGTCCATGTGGTGATGCAGCTACAAGCCAAAGAACACTAGAGATTGCTGACAATCACCAGAAGCTATGGGAGAGGTGGGGATAGATTCTCCCTCAGAGCCTCCAACAGGAACCAATCAAAAATGAATATTACAGAAGTTAAAATGGAATGAACTAGAACTATATATAGCAATATGTGTGAATCTTAAACTTAATGTCAAATGCAGAAAAAGTACATGGTATGATAAAATTTAACCCCAAAGCAGACATGAGGTTAGGAAGGAGACTGTGAACTCCTTAGTAAAGTAGGTGGTACTGACTAGACAAAATGGCTTTGAGCTTCATTATAAAAATGAATGAAGTACACTGAAAACTGTAGAACATGGCTGAAATAATACATGAATAAATGGAAATAAATGAAAGAAAATGTTCATACATTGGAAAACTTACTACCAGAAACTACCCAAACTGATCTACGAATTCAGTATAGTCCCCATCAAAATGGAATCTCGAGGGACCCCTCCCAAATAACAAGAACAATCTTTAAAAAGAAGAACTAAAATTAGAAAATTCTCATTTCCATATTTCAAAACTAACTACAGTAACCAGAATATTGTGGTACCAGTATAAAGACAGACACGGACCATGGAATATAACAGAGAGACCAGAAATATCCCTCACCTACTGGTCAAATGATTTTCAACAAGGGAGCCAGGACCATTTAATGGGGAAAGATAGTCTGTTCCACAAATGGTTTTGGGAAAAGTGGATCTCTTCATGTAAAAGAATGAAGTTGACCTTTGCTTTACACTGTGTACAAAACTGAACCTCAAAATAGATCAAAGACATAAATGGAAGAGCTAAAACTCTAAAGCTCTTAGAAGAAAATAGGGGAAGCTTCATGACATTGAATTCAGCAAGGTTTCTTGGATATGATGCCAAAAGCACAGCAACAAAAGAAAACATTAGGTAAAATGGACTTCATCAAAGTTAAAGACTTCTGTATATATCAAAGGACACTACCAGGAGAGTGAAAATGGAACAGAGGGAGAAAATACTTGCAAATCATAAAGCTGGTAAGAGGTTAATATCTAGAATATATAAAGAACTCCTACAACTCAACAATAAAAAACTTAATTTTGTAGAAATATTGAAAAGGTGTCCAACTTAAAAAACATACATCATGCTAGTTTAAGATATTCCATGATTCAATATATGCCCATTGTCAAAGGGACAGCTTAACACTTGTATTTGTAACCTAAAAGCCCAACAGTAGATTATTGGGCTAAAATTGGGAAACCTCAGGTCTCACCCTGGCTTCATCACTGATTTCCCAGTGAACCTGAGGAAGCAGCAACTTCAGTTTCTTCTATCTTAAAAAAACAATCACTAGATTGTCTCTGTGATCCCATATAATTCTAAAATCTTATTAAATATTACAGCATATACATAAAGTATTGAAATGAGGCTTTTCCAAGAAAATATAATTACTAAAAATGTTCTTCATGCTTGAAGAAAGCTAATTAGATCCTACTGTGTATATATGATACTGTTACTAAACTAAGAATCAAGTACCATTCTGCTAAATAATACAACCTTGACAAATACTAGGTGCACCATAGTTGAATAGAATGGAAAGAATACATCAGGTTACTAATTTCCCCATGTATTTACCAACCATAAATCCTGATTTTTAAAAAAAGCCTTCAATTTCTTTTGGTTTCAGTTACTTTTTTTCAAAATAGGATAATACAGGAAAGTTTCTGCATGAAGACATAATAGGTGTTCCCTTCAGGTTACATTTAACTCTAAGACCTATAAATCTATAAATAAAAATGTCCCTTGAAACATGAAAATGTCTCTGGTAGACTTCTACCTTTACAGAGAAAGATCTGCATTTTGAACATCACTAGTCCTGGGAGAAATATTTAATTACTGTCATTTCCTACTTGTTTATGAGTTGCCTACTTCTTATAATACATCTAGATTTATCTCCTATCTAGGCCTCTATCTGTTTCTCCTGTGTGTTCTACTTTTCCCCAAAATACTCATTCAACAATTATTCATTGACTTTATAATGTGCTCTAGGCATTAAGGATATGTAAATGAAAGGCATAGTCCCAAAACTTTAAGAGAGTATAAATTACACAGAGAAAGTTATATAAAGAGACCTTCATAATATAATGCAATAATTTTTATAAAATATGTAAAGGTATGGAATACCTCAGTATCCCAGGGCTTAGAAAGACACCTTCACAGAATAAATTCATCTTAATGGAGAAGGTGGTGTTATTAGGTAGACAATACAGAATAGTGTATTCTGGGCCAAGGGAAAATATTAAAAAGGTACAGAGATAAGAACCAGATTGAATATTCAGCCAATTGTTTTAGATATTTGAAGCATAAAGGCACAAGGCAGAGATTAAGATGAAATAAATTGGAAAGATAATCAAAGGACCAATTGACAACTCTTTAAATGTCATGCATAGGAATGTGGATTTTTTTCCTATGGAAAATGGGATAACATTGGGTTTTTGATAGTGGATCAAATTTGTGAGGTCTTGGACAAGTTATATAACCTTTCAATGCTCTCTGTAACATGGGTAATACTATCTCATAGATTGTTGTGAGGATTAAATTATTTACTACATGTGAAACACTTAGTGCCAGATGTGTAGTAAGCATCTGTAAGAAGGCCTTCAAAGCCTAGTATGATCTAATCCCTGAACTATAAGCCTTATTTCACAAATCTTATTTACCCTGTCCTGAACCCAAGATTCAGGTTCATGGTGGTTTTGATTTACATTTCCCTGATAGCTAATGATGAACATCTTTTCATATGCTTATGGGCCATATTTTTGCCCAGTTTTTAATTGGGTTATTTCCCCTTTTATTGCTGAGTAATAAGAGTTCTTTGTGTACTCTGGATAGCAAACCGTTATCAGATATGTATCTAGAATATATATTTTGCATCAGCAAAATGCAAGTCAAAACCACAATGAGATAACACTTCATACCCATTAGGATGGCCATAATAAAAAAGATAATAAAAACTGTTAGTAAGGATATAGAGAAATTAGAATTCTCAAGCACTGCTGGTGGGAATGTAAAATGATGCAACTGCTTTGGAAAGAAGTCTGACATTTTCTCAAAAAGATAAGCATAGTTACCATATGACTCAGCAATTCCATTTTAGGCATATACCCAAAGGAAATGAAACATGTCTACACAAAAATTTGTTTATAGCAGTATTACTCATAAAAGTCAAGAAGTGGAAACAACCAAATGTCCATCAAATGATGACTAGATAAACAAAATGTAGTATTACCACACAATGGAGTATTATTTGGGAATAAAAAGGAATGAAGTACTGATACATGCTGCAACAGGAACCTTGAAAACATTATGCAAAGCAAAAGAATCCAATCATAAAAGACCACATATTATATGATTCCATTTATATGAAATGCCAAGAATAGGGCATTTAAGACAAAATGTAGAGTAGTGGCTGTCTATGTCTGAGAGGACTGGGGCAAATGGAGGGTGACTAGTAGCAACTTTCTTTGGGGGATGATGAAAATATTCTAAAATTGGTTGTGGTGGTTGCACAGCTCTTTGAATATACTAAAAAACATTGAATTATATACTTTAAAATAGGTGGATTTATGGTATGCTATTTAGATCTCAATAAAAAGTAAGCCTACTTTTCTCCTATACACTAACAATGAACTAATAGAAAGAGAAACCAGGAAAACAATTCCATTCACAATTGCATCAAAAAGAATAAAATACCTAGGAATAAACCTAACCAAGAAAGTGAAAGACCTAACCAAGAAAGTGAAAGACCTATACCCCGAAAACGACAAGACATTCTTAAGAGAAATTAAAGAGGACACTAACAAATGGAAACTCATCCCATGCTCTTGGCTAGGAAGAATTAGTATCGTCAAAATGGCCATCCTGCCCAAAGCAATCTACAGATTTAATGCAATCCCTATCAAATTACCAACAGCATCTTTAACTAACTGGAACAAATAGTTCTAAATTTCATATGGAAACACCAAAGACCCCGAATAGCCAAAGCAATCCTGAAAAGGAAGAATAAAGTGGGGGAGATCTCGCTCCCCAACTTCAAGCTCTACTACAAAGCCACAGTAATCAAGACCATTTGGTACTGGCACAAGAACAGAGCCACAGACCAGTGGAACAGAATAGAGTCTCCAGACATTAACTCAAACATATATGGTCAATTAATACACGATAAAGGAGCCATGGACATACAATGGCGAAATGACAGCCTCTTCAACAGATGGTGCTGGCAAAACTGGACAGCTACATGTAAGAGAATGAAACTGGATCACTGTCTAACCCCATACACAAAAGTAAATTCGAAATGGATCAAAGACCTGAATGTAAGTCATGAAACCATAAAACTCTTAGAAAAAAACATAGGCAAAAATCTCATGGACATAAACATGAGTGACTTCTTCTTGAACATATCTCCCCGGGCAAGGAAAACAAAAGCCAAAATGAACAAGTGGGACTATATTAAGCTGAAAAGCTTCTGTACAGCAAAAGACACCATCAATAGAACAAAAAGGTACCCTACAGTATGGGAGAATATATTTGTAAATGACAGATCCGATAAAGGCTTGACATCCAAAATATATAAAGAGGTCACCCACCTACAAACAAAAAACAAATAATCCAATTAAAAAATGGGCAGAGGAACTGAACAGACAGTTCTCCAAAAAAAGAAATTCAGATGGCCAACAGACACATGAAAAGATGCTCCACATCTCTAGTCATCAGAGAAATGCAAATTAAAACCACAATGAGATATCACCTCACACCAGTAAGGATCACCACCATCCAAAAGACAAACAACAACAAGTGTTGGCAAGGTTGTGGAGAAAGGGGAACCCTCCTACACTGCTGGTGGGAATGTAAATTAGTTCAGCCATTGTGGAAAGCAGTATGGAGGTTCCTCAAAAAGCTCAAAATAGATACACCATTTGACCCAGGAATCCCACTTCTAGGAATTTACCCTAAGAATGCAGCATCCCAGTTTGAAAAAGACAGATGCACCCCTATGTTTATCACAGCACTATTTACAATAGCCAAGAAATGGAAGCAACCTGAGTGTCCATCAGTAGATGAATGGATAAAGAAGATGTGGTACATATACACAATGGAATATTATTCAGCCATAAGAAGAAAACAAATCCTACCATTTGCAACAACACGGATGGAGCTAGAGGGTATTATGCTCAGTGAAATAAGCCAGGTGGAGAAAAAATACCAAATGATCTCCCTCATTTGTGGAGTATAACAATGAAGCAAAACTGAAGGAACAAAACAGTGGCAGACTCACAGAGTCCAAGAAGGGACTAGTGGTTACCAAAGGGGAGGGGTGGGGGAGGGTGGGTAGGAAGGGAGAAAGAAGGGGATTGAGGGTTATTATGATTAGAACACATGGTGTGGGGTCAATCATGGGGAAGACAGTGTAGCACAAGAGAAGACAAGTAGTGACTCTGTGGCATCTTACTACACTGATGGACAGTGACTGCCATGGGGTATAGGGGGGGACTCGATAATATGGGTGAATGTAGTAACCACATTTTCATGTGAAACCTTCATAAGAATATATATTAATACCTTAATTAAAAAAAAATCCTCCAATAGCTTTATGTATCATGGGGCGTAAATGAACCAGAGTCCTTGCATTGACCTCAGCCTGTATGTGATTTCACCTCCTTACCTCTCTGGCCTCTATTCCTCCCCCTGCCCCCTTTGCTTGCTTTGTTCCAGTCACCCTCATCATCTAGCTGTGCTTCAAATGTCAGACAGGCTCCCTCCTCTAAGCCTTTGCAGTTTGCTATTTCCAAAGTCTGGAGTAGTCTTCCTGTAGTTTTCTTCTACTGTGTACCAAGTCACCACAACACTCAGTGTCATAAAATGTTCTTGAAAATATTTTTTTGAATGAACACAGACATCTTTGTGTCAGTTTCTCAAGGGGGATTGATGTACTGTTGCCCCCCCAAAATGAGGTAAAAATGAATTTGAACTATATGCATCATCTTGAGTAGTGTTTCTCCAACTATCTGTAGTAAAGGACCAGGTTTAAAATTTTTTCATTTATGCTAATCAGTCTTAGTCCTGTTGTGCCTCACAAGAATGTAGCTTGCATTCACTTCACGTGACCCACCATTCTAGTTTGACAACACCCCAAATGGTTTATCTTCTTTTTAGAAGAAGAGTTCACTGTTCACCTACTTGGTGGTTGCAGCAGTATGAAATTATTGTGAATTTCTAACCATTACTCTAAGTTTCTGAGCTTTAGTTCGCCATAAATGGGTGATGAATTGCTGGTTGGCGCCAGCCCATAGACCACACTTTAGGATGACTGGTGCAGAGAAGGCCTCTCTTTCTGCCAAAGTAGCTAACCCACAGACGCAGGGGCCTTTTTGAGCACAGCATGAAGTGGAGGTTGCTGCTGAAGAGTCACAACATTGGAACTATAGTTGGGGATGAGGTACAAGCCTTTCTTCAAAGGAGAGTTTCTCTCCCTAAAAGTGAACAGACACTTGAGGTGGTTTGTTCTTAATTTTGTTTTGTTTTGTTTTTACAGATAGCTTATCCACATATATATATATATATATATATATATATATATATATATATATATATATATATATAGTCAAGGCACTTAACTGCTCAGCTTTTAAACTGGAAAGTAAAATTGTATAGCTGAAAGCCAAATGCACATTCTAAACCACAGTCAGTATAGAACATAGAATTAGAGGGTAACCTATTAGATTATTAGTTTATCCACATTATTAGCTATTCATCTGATATTTTAACTGGGTGATGCTATGTGGGGATATTATTTCTTTGATAAAATTTCTGAGAACTTAGGACTTCAACTGAATCTATTAAAAACTGTTGATATCCAAATGTGTAACTTAGGTAATCATATAAATAATGATCATTAATAGCCCATTTCAATATAAATATTGTTCATCAGGGAGTTTCAATGTCTATTCATTTGATAGAAAATGGACCTTCTGTTATTGCAGAATGAAGATACAATAAGTATATTTAAATTTTTTCTTTTAATTTTCCATAAGTTGTCATTACCAAATAAATTACATGATATTTTGTAATTAACATTTTATGGTCTAAAGCTGTGAAGGGAAATGTGTATATCAGTTACTTTAAAAAGTACAGTGTGCTTTCCCTACAGTCTCCCACTCCAGTCCCCCAAGAACAGTAAGGCTTCAAAGGCACCAAATCTTTGAACATAGCTGGTTTTATGACAAAAATCTACCCTACAGGGACATTATTTGGGAATACAATTAAAATTTTCATATCTACTCTTACTTCAGTAGATAAATTTTTGGGTCATTACATAAAAATATTGAGTAACTTGAAAACTTACTTTTTGTTTTGTAGTCAGTATGGAGATTTATTCCCAGAGTGGGGCTTTTCTGATGCAAAATTGGGAATGCTTATGTAGTGACAGCAGCTGTCCCCACACCATGTGGCATCTCCCATTACTTTACTGGAGAGATGAATTTTGGCCCAGAGTCTCAGTAATATTGGACACACATGGTTTTAAGTGGCAAAGCAGTCTGCTTATGCATTCATTTGACTTTCACAGCTACAGTCAGCCCTGGAGTAGAACAGGGAGAATACATTCACACCCTGGCCGCCCTCATGGCTGCTCTGGTCGCTGGATCACAGGAGGCTCTGTTGCTTCTAAAGGCGCAACTAACTATTGCTGAGGAATTACACATTCACCAAAGTGCTTACAGCAGTAGGAGAGAAAAGAATGAATTGCTGAAAGGAATCTCAAAGATTTCAGATTATGACCCTAGTTATTATTGATCTAGCTTTTTTTTTAATAATAAAAGTCACGGCCATGAAATAACTAAAACTAAGGGAAAATATTGTCAGTAGAGTTTCAAGTATCAGTCCAAATATTTTATTTAAAATTTTTTGTTCCCAGACAAAATGTGGCACTGTACTTTTAGACTCGTTTTATTAACAAGGAATTAAAGTGAGATTGACTTTTAATGTTCATTTCTCATACATGCAGCATACTTGGAAAACCAATCTATTATAAAAGGGAATTAAAGAATTAGTTACTGTGTGAAACAGTGGCTTGTTATTGACATTTTAGACAATTTTGTTTGCTCCAAAAATCTGTATAACTAATACAGAAATAAGATGATTTGACTTAGTGTGAAATTATATTGATATACTATATATTTTGAAGACTGTATCTCTGGGCCAGTGTCAACTTAAAGCACATCATACTAAGACTTGCATTTCTGAAGCCAACTGGTGTAGTTATTAAAATTTCAGCTTTATAGCAATACAAATACTTCCTTGAACATCCATCTAAATAATATTTGAATACTTTTCCTCCTAAATAAAGTAAAAATAAGCAAAAAGAAAGAAAATCCTTCAGTGTAAATTTTTTAATTATCTGATATTCATTAAACATCAAAGAAAATCTGACCATACCCCACATAGGCTACCTTTTCACAGAAGTGAATTTATGTGTGTATTGTATGGGTTGTACTGATGAATATGTTTGGGGCTTTCAGCTTTTAGTGGATACAAAATAGAATGATTGATAAAATCCTACTATTGGCTATTATTTACTGACTCCTAAGTGGCAGGTTGTATTTATGCCAATTTATCTGCTTCAGGGAACATTCTTGATAGCAGAACAAAGTGAATAAAAGTAGTTTGCTTTGCAAATGAATGCAAATAGGAGAGCCTTTCGGAAAGCCCTTTTACAGGGGCAGTGCACTTTGATTATGAGTGAAGCTGCCATTTGGACATGGTGAAAAGAGCACGCTCGAACCATTGATTGCGGGAGACAGTAAAAAGTCAGGAAGGGCCCCGTTAAGCTTGCAGTGAAGCAAGCGGATGTCAGTGTGGTTAGAGCACAGTGGGAGAATGACAGGGAGGATTAGTGTCAGGGAGAAGCTTTGCTGTAGCTGTGGAGATAGTCCCTGGGGTCACTCACCTCTGACTGTTGTTCTGTGCTGATGGTTCCGTAATGCAAACGGCCTGATGTATGCCTGTTCATTATCGGAAATGGTGATTAGAAAAGGTATTTGTCTCAAATGTATTTGTCTCTTTTTCTTTTTTCTTCTTTTTAATTAAAGGAAAATAAGGTGGGCTTCCTCCATCTCTGCTGACTCCTAGACTATTGTTTAATACTCTGATAGAAAATAGTGTAATGCTAAAATGTAACGTATAATTATTGTAACATGGTTATTTGTTATTTGATTAAGTTTCTTTTGCATTGCTCAGCTTTGGGTTTGATTAAGTGGTAGTGCTGAATAAAATGCAGACAATTTTGCTTTTGCAATAGAGATTTTGTAATCTTTAAGGTATTTTATTATTCAGTGTAATCATTTGATCAATTTTGAAAAGTTGTTTACCTTCTCAAAAATGAAATGTTGCTTTGCATGGATTTGATAGTTTAACTCTTGGTTGCAGCAATTTCTAATTTTAATTGTTCCCAATTTTTATAAAGTGCTAGAATTTTATCAGATTAAACTTAAAAAATACATGATTTTTAGAATTAGTTACCTAATTCTACCTGATGAACAAAATATGTCTGTCTCATTTTTATTCTAAACCAGTACATTTTCTTGTTCACATTTTCATTATACTTAAAGGTTTTTTGCTTTCTCTAGTTGTTCTTAAAATTTCAAGACCCTTTATAGTAACTTTATGTGAGGCATGTGAGCAGCCAGCTCACACTATGCATCCCACAGGCTTTGAGGATGGCTTCTCACTTCAGTGCAAAATTGAATGGTCTTTTTTTTTTTTTCAAATGTCTTCACAAGCCTGGCCTCACAATATTTGTTTTATTATTTGGTATACATAGGAACATTTAAAAGGCTGCTGGAGCTTTGCATTCTAATGTTAAATAGGGAACTCAAACCTTTATCTAAACTGTTGGATACATGTAAACATTGCTTTTCCAGAATCATATTGCAATAGCTAGTTGTATAGACTTACTAGATGTTTTGGCAAACATTCCCTAAATTATCTTTTTTTTCTGTAATGTTTTGCAGTCACCTGAATGGACAGAAGAGGACCTCAGCCAGCTGACAAGAAGTATGGTTAAGTTCCCAGGAGGGACCCCAGGTCGATGGGAAAAGATTGCCCATGAATTGGGTCGATCGGTGACAGATGTGAGTTCACTGAGATTTGCATTGTATGGAGAGTGACAACCCAGAACAAGCCAACTATGTAGAAGGCAGACGTAGATGCATCGACATTATCTTTGGAGAAAGGCTACAATCCTTTTAGGACCTGGAAGTGAACCATTAACGAAATAACCAAGAAGCAGATGTCAGCCAGTCCCCTGGTCCACAATTAACAGCTGTGTGAGGAATTCTAGTGTTTAGAGACTTAAGCTACTGTAACCTAATCAGAAAAACAATGCTAGTTTTTGTGTTTAGAGTGACCCCGTTAGCAGTGGAAAAAATAATTCTCAGACTGATCAGAATTAGAGAAGTTATATTTCAGCTGAATCTTTTTAACATGGAAATATAGATTGCAATAGGTATTTAGACAGGTGGTTTACATTAATTAAATGAACAAATGCACCTTCAATGTTTGTGTTTTTATTTCAAGGATGATACCTACCATCTATTCTGACAAGTTGTTTAACAAAAAAAAAATTATATATATTTATATATGTGAATATATTTTTATATATATTTATGTATGTAAATAAATATATGAATGAATGACTATACCTACCATTTAAAAGACAAAGTATTTACCTAGAGAGGTTTAGATTTAACACTTTTGGTACTTTTATTCAGGAAATTTAAGACAGAGAGTCTTAAAAAAGCACTTACCACAGCATCTAACATGTACAAAATACTCAGTAAATATTTACTTGAAATTGAGAGAAATAGGAACAATTTTAAAAACCCTGCAAAATGATGAATAAACAAATTACCAGAAAGAAAGAAAAAAGTTTGTCACAGAAATGCTATAAGTTATTTTTTGTAGTAAACTTCCACTTTTAATTTTAGAAACAAATTTACAAAACATATTACTGCCAGTTTTTTTTTCTTTTTCTTGTTGGGTATAGGAGCAGCTTTGAGGGTTTTAAATTACATATATGAATGTTTTTACTACCACATAGGTCTTTTTAAAATCACATTGAAAGAGTACTTATTTGAGTTTTTATAAGATATTTTGCATTATTTTGGCTTCAGAGTTAAAGTATGATCATGTGGAAAAATAGCTCTTGTATCTTACAATATAGTTTTTTTACTCTGTTTCATGAGACCAAGTATCTTAGGTGCCTGGAGAACCAGAATACCTTTCCATCTGCTAAGAATGTCACTGGGATGTGCATTTTATTTTCTTGTTTTAAGGTTGTTTGTAAAAGATAAGTAAATAGTGACTTAATCAGGAAATATCTGACCAAATTAAAGATAGTCCATGGTTATTGATCTCTTAAGTACTATGACCCTCTAATTGTACAACTATTTTTAATATAATGGTTATCTTGCTCATATTTACTAAAATAATTTTTTGTAAGTTATAAAACAAACATTGGCTTAAAAGGACCCAAGATTTTTTGTTTTAGTAAGAATCATTCACTAATTTAGTGTTTCCTTTATAAACAGCACTGCTTTTAACTTTTAATAATATTTCTATGAGACCTTACACTTAATAAAGCCAAAAGCAGGTAAGAAATTGAGTAGAGCAATATTTTAAATAAATTTGTTGTCATTAAAATCTGGTTAAATATTTTATCTGTATTTTGAAGAGAAGAAAGGTGAAAGTTTAAATGCTAAAAATATACAGGATGTAAGCAACAGAGACTGGAATTGGCTGGTTAGTGTCAAAGGTCTAGAAAATCTCTGCATAATTTACAAGAACAGTCTTAGTTCAGCCTTGGCATAGGCAAGACATCTTTTCAAACTTTTTGCAAATTCATCCCATATGTTTCCATTTTTTTTCTTCTAGACATCCCAAAGGGAAACTGCTTCCAGCTCTGTAATATTTTTTACTTTTATCATGGAAGTAGCAAACATGACTTGAAGACTTTTTTTCACCTCCAAGTATTAGTTCTATTTTCATAATACCAAAAGTACTTAGGAAATAAATATTTAGTAAACCTAAACCTTTTTGGCACCAAACAACATTGTAACTTTCCTTCTATGTCAGTATGTGTGTGTACGTACGTATGTATGTATGTATACACACACATATGTACACAACGTATTTTCATTTTCAGTAACTATATACATATACACACACACAGTAAATCACTGTCTCCCTCTAAAGGAGGACTGGTGTCTGAAGATAAAACTCACATTAGTGGACACAGTAGATTACATTGAAGCAGTTGAAGGGTGTTGAGCTGCTACAGCTCCTTTAGTAGAATGGGAAGTGAACGTTAACCGCACTTCAGAGGGTCACTTATACTTCTTCTTGGCTTATGGCGTTAATTAGATTTGTTTTCAGTAACTATTTGATTATGACAATGAAACCAAGTTCAGTTTGCTGTCATCAGAACCTCTGCATCCTGACCAGTCCCCCTGCAGCTCTGCACATCTGTGCTTTGACCTGTTTTCTTTGCTAAAGTTGCAGCCTAAGGCTTAGTTCCCTTTCCTTCAAGGAACAACTGACCTCTTCGGGGGAAGGGGCCAGAACGTGCCTAAGGTGGGATTTGTATGTTCTTTATTTGGGTTGACAGATTACAGCGAAAAACCCATTTTATTCTTTACTTAAGAAAGGTGTTTTCAGTGTATTGTCATAATTAACAAGTTAAATTGCTGAAGTCTATTCTGGATAAATACAAGCATGGTATTAGCTTTGTAAAAAATTAATGCAAAGTATATTTTAACTCTGATATACTTTATTATAGACTAAGTGTTTTAAATGTTAATATGAGCCCTTCAGCAAACAATTTTAGTAACCACAGAGGACACTCAAGTTGTAAAAACAGCAGAGGAAACAAAAACTGTCTGGCATGTAAAAGCAACTCTAATGTGATTATTAACTGCAGATTTCCTAAATTAAGGTCAGGTCAGGGAGCCTTAGATTTCTGGCTAGTGAAGTAATATCACTCTTGCCTGAAAGGATGTAAACTGATTCTGCCTTTCTCCTGAGCACTAATCTCCTGCATTCTGGGTGTGATAAAAGACCAACTGGAGACTTTCTGCCTTCTTGGAAAAGGCCCAGGTAGGCAACAAAACAAGACAGGTGGAGAAATTTACAGACTCAAAATTAGCTTACAGCCACAGCAGAGAGGTAAGAAGAGGTGTATAGCTAGGTAAGGATCCTCATTGGTGAGTGAAAACGAAGGCAGCCAATAAAAAAAATTCCCAGTTGGAGTTATATAGCTACAACTAGAGAGGATAGGGGAGATTCCTAGTGGGGGGAGTTTTTATGTTGTTATGGCAATTATTTCAAAATAATTTTTTAAGTGGGTTATTCAATAGAAAATAAACCTTATGGTTTTATCAGTAAACTGGATGGATATACAGCAGTTATTTTGTCAAATATATTGGTGCTATTGCTTTCAGGGTCCCCTGGTCCTACACAAGGTGTAGAGATGACAAGGACTCCTCTTCATCTGCCCTTCAGTCCTCCTCAGGTGCCCTGTGATGGCAGTCCTCTTGGCCTGAGCCTGATCTCACACTCCACTCCCTCCCTTCTGCTCTCACATCAGCCTCCTGACCTTTACAGACATTCAAGCTTTAGAAAGGAATGGGTCTTTTAACCCATTCTTCTTGCTAGATGAGTCACTGGATAATCTAATAACCGATTTTCAGATATTAATAGATGACAACTGAACGTGTTACCAAACCTCTCACGTGCACATGCATGCACACACACATACACACACACTTGTATTTTAAACAGGAGCCTTCGGGTTCTTATCCCAAACATATGAATGAGGAGTGGAAGAATTTCAGGCAACTTGAATATGTGAAAAAAGAAGGCAGAGTGTTATTTTAAGGTAGTAGGACCTTTTACTGTCCATTAGAGAAAACTGTAGAATTACTTAATCTGTCCATTGGCCTGGTTGGAGATTTGCTATGTATTATATGGATTCTTGGCCAGAGGTTTATAGATTTGTGTTCATGTCAGCATTTGTGTCTCAACATTGACCAAAATCACACACATAGGACAGGATTATAAATTATATATTCACTAGATAAGAATAACATTGTAAAAATCATTTAAGAAATCAAACCAACATTTTTAACTGCTTTAAGTGATAGGATTGATTATTCTGTCACTCCTTTTCATAGTATTTTACATTTTTCAAGACGCTTAAATACATGTTATTCTACTTGGTCCACACAACAGCATTGTAATGTAGATAGGCAACCATTATTTATCCCCATTTTATAGTTGGAGTCAACTGCTAAGACATTTGTTCAAGACGACACAAATATTAGTGGAGTTGGGACAACACCAGATGTTTTGATTCTTCAACTAATGTGTTCTTATTACTACTTAATGCTATTTTATTGCTGTATGTATGAATGACACTTTAAAATGTGTTTACAGGCTTTTACCTTTAGACCTTTTTGGTAAAACTACATTCATAGGGAAACTTTAAAAAAATTACACTCAAGTAAAAAATTATTTCTAAACCCTAATTTAAAATGATTTATATAAACATTTGGTTACATACCACTCTAGACTTTAGTCTTACTATGTGGGCATATGACTATACAAAGTTTTAACAGTATTAATCTGTATCCTGCCCTTTTCACTTTGTTATGAAACATGGACTACTTTCCGTGCTAATGAATAAGATCCACATCATTTTTCTAAATGCTTAAAGAATAATCCACGCTGTCTCACTGTAACTAAGGAGCATCCTGATTGTCATTCAAATTTCTTCCTTGTTTGTTGCCTTACTGAGAATGTATTTTCATTTTTCATTTATGTTTGCACATACATCTGTTTTCTTTGCTTGTATTCCTGTAAGTAGAACTGCTTGGTTCAAAAATATGGATGTTTTTAGAACCTTTGATGGCTCTAAAACTGGCCTCCAGAGGGACTATAATAACATACCTTGCCACTGGTAGTATGTGAGAAAGGCCATTTCCTCATGATCTCATAAACACTGAACCTCATTATTTGTTTATCATTGCCCATCCAATAAGTGAAAAATACTGTAGATGATTTTTGTAACTTGCCTCTATTGGTCTTATTTCAAATAGAGTTTGTGTTCATTCATTAGAATTTTTAGACAGTCCTGTCTTCCAAAAATAACACTTTTCCATTTTCTTTGTCTTATTTTGTTAGCTTATTTGATTGCATTAGCCAGCAAGTCCAGAGAAATGTTATATTACAGTAATAGTGATTAGGGTAGATTTTTTGCTCAACATTTTAATAAGAAAATCTAGTATTTGACATTAATTTTTTTATTTTTTTTTGTTAAGGTATCATTGATACACAATCTGTTACTTGCGGTGAAGGCGGCCCGGGAAACGAGGCACTGCCAACATTAATTTTAATATTAGTCATTGATATGGGAGAGAAATTACACTGCTAGGGAAATTTTCTTCAATTTAATTTTTCCAAATCTAATTTATTAACAGTTGTGTTCAGGAATAGAGGTGAAATTTTAACAATGTTTTTTTAACATCACTTGATGTGGTCATAATACATTTCTTATATGACCTAATGAGCTGACTGTATTATTGTGGTTCCTTCTTTGTGTTTCCAAGATAAACTTGGTCTTATAATATTATTATTTTAATAACTAGCTGGGTTTGATTTGTTAATAATTTATTTAGGGTTCTTGCATTACATACGTAAGAACATTAGAGAATTGTGGTGTTTTGTTAGTGGATTTCTTTAGGTATTGTTATACCAGCCTTCTAGAATTAATTCATTATACCAGCCTTCTAGCATCTAGAGTCAAGAAAATACTGAATTCATAAAGGACAAAAGAAAAGATGCTATGAAAAAAAGAATCAGAACAAAAAAATAAGTGTTGAAGTATATGAAGTAGAATGGTAGAAAGTTACCATCAGGAAAATCTCCCAGAGAGCAGAATAAAAAGACAGTTTTTAAATACTATAAAAAAGATAATAAGTACAGGAAATCAGCCCAAAAGGTCAAAATCCAATTAAAAAGAGTTCCAGTGAGTGAGAGAAAACAATATACAATATATAATAAAAATGAAGTTTTCTAAGATGTAGAAGCACCTGAGACCAATTGTAAGAGCCTTCCAAAGTCAGGTAGGATACATGGAAGAGGTCCTGGGAAGATTTATGAACACTGAGTCTACATAGAAGATGTTTACAACTTAGGAATAAGAAACCTCCAAAGTAAGGCAAATCAAAATGACATCAAATTACTTAGCAACACTAGATTCTGGGAGACGGGGAACAACGCCTTCCCAGTTCTGAGGGGAAAGAGTTCTGCGTCTAGAACACACCATGTTTGATGGTAAATTTATGGGTCAAGGACTCCTACTCTTTCCTAGAAAGTTTCCTGAGATTGTACTCCAGCAAAAAGGGGAAGCCATGGAACCCATGGAATACTGGATCCAGCCCAATGGACAGAAACCTCAGGGCCCCACAGGGATAGAGCAGGCCAAGAGTGCAGCCAGCCCACGCTGGAGTAGAGTGAAGTCTGTGTGAGAGAAGCAGGGAGAAAGGGAGAGTTCATAGACTAGGTAGTATTTTTGAAAAATGTATATTCAGATGCTCTGCCCATTTTCAAATCAGGTTGAGTTTCGAGTTACATGACTTCCATGTGTGAGAACTTGGGAAACCACATATATATGAAGAAAAGACAATCAGAAACTCCACAAACAGCACAAAGCAATACCAAAAGAGGCGTAGTCCAAATTTAAAATGTAGAGTAAGTGACAGAAGAAAGAATTTGATGTTGAGAACATTCTCCTTTGAGTGGCACAAGAAATGTGATCACAGCATAGTACTTGTCTCTACAGTGAACAACATTTACCAGATCATGAATTATGTAAGATCCATGTAACACCTTTTCATATTTTAAAATCAACAGATTGTGGAAGGCTATGGCAGATTGTCCTCCAAAGTACATTCTCCCCTTCTCAAGTAATAGACTTGCAGTCAGGCACACATTTGTCCAGCAACAGGGCGCTTCTAAGCCCCTGCACACTCTGCTCTTACTAGGGTACTAATTTCTTCCCAGAGGAACATAACAGAGATAATGTGCATCATAGGAGCTCTTACTTTTCCTACCCACTGATCTGGAATACCATTTGCCTACAACTAAGCTGTAAACACTCAGGCAAAGACAACTGCCCTGAAGAATGGTGGAAAAGCACAATGGAAAGAATCTGAATATACAAAGTAAAAGAACAGTTGTAAATAGTAACAAGTGCTATGAAGAAAAATAAAGCAGAGTAAGAGGTTAGAGACTAAAAGGAATTGCAACTTAAAACAGGACTCTGCAGATAGTCCCTCTAAAAGGTAGCATTCGACCAGGGATGCAAAGCAAGTATGTTTGAGAAAGAGCATTCCAAGCACAGGAAACAGCACTGACAAAGGCTTTGGGACAAGAGCCCTTTGGGGTATGCAGAGTCCAGCAGAAAGGTCAGTATGGCTGACAAAAGAGTGAGTAGGGTGGGAGTGCAGAAGACTGAGACCCAGCATAGTGGAGGACCAGACCATAAAGAACCTTGCTGGCCAAGGTAAAGATTTTAGAGTTTACTGTTAAGTGAGATGGGAAAGCACTGAAAGATTCTGAGCAAAGAAGTGTAAGATAATAAAAGTCATTCTAGCTGCTTTGTGGAGAAGATACTGGCAGGGAAACTAGAATCTGGAAGGCAGGCCTAGTAAGAGCAATTTCATTTGTCCTTGCAAATACAAGGACAAGTAGTTTGGACCAGGAGTTATTCACGAGGTGGGGGAAAGAGGTTGAAATCAGGTTATAATATACCAAAAGCATGTTACTTAGTAATATGCACTTGTAACCATCAGAAGAACTGTGAACAGAAGTTACTGCCTCTGGGTATAGGATACTTTGCTTCTTTGCTTTTCATCATAAGTCCTTGTGTACTGTTTTGTTTTTGTTTTTGTTTTTTTGTAGATAATCATTTTTTTTGAAGGGTAGTTGACACACAGTATTACATTAGTTTCAGGTGTACAACACAGTGATTCAACATTTATATACATGATAATTCTAGGTACCAGCTATCACCATACCAACTTGTTACCATATTTTGACTATATTCCTTATGCTATACATTACATCCTGGTTACTTATTTATTTTACAATTGGAAGTGTGTACTTTTTGTGTGTGTGTGTGTGAGGGCATCTCTCATATTTATTGATCACATGGTTGTAAACAACAATAAAATTCTGTATAGGGGAGTCAATGCTCAATGCACAATCATTAATCCACCCCAAGCCTAATTTTCGTCAGTCTCCAATCTTCTGAAGCATAACGAACAAGTTCTTACATGGAGAACAAATTCTTACATAGTGAATAAGTTACATGGTGAACAGTACAAGGGCAGTCATCACAGAAACTTTCGGTTTTGCTCATGCATTATGAACTATAAACAGTCAGTTCAAATATGAATACTCATTTGATTTTTATACTTGATATGTGGATACCACATTTCTCCCTTTATTATTATTATTTTTAATAAAATGCTGAAGTGGTAGGTAGATACAAGATAAAGGTAGAAAACATAGTTTAGTGTTGTAAGAGAGCAAATGTAGATGATCAGGTGTGTGCCTGTAGACTATGTGTTAATCCAAGCTAGACAAGGGCAATAAAACATCCACGTATGCAGAAGATTTCTCTCAGAACAGGGGGGGTGAGGTTCTAAGCCTCACCTCGGTTGATCCCCAATTTCTCACCTGATGGCCCCCCTGCAATGTGCCTGTCTTAGGTTGTTCCTCCCTTGAGGAATCTTACCCGTCTCTGGCTAACCAGTCATCTTCCGGGGCCATACAGGGAAATGTAAAGTTGGTAAGTGAGAGAGAAGCCTTATTGTTTGAAAAGGTTAGCTTTTTACTTCTTTGCATATTTATGCCCTGTGGCTTCTATGCCCAGCATTTGTCTTGAGGTATCTTTACCACTTGGAAGAATTATGATACTCGGTAAATTTGATATGAGGCACGAATTCTATTTAAGGGTTGTAATTAGGAAGGAAGAAGAAAAGCTACAGAAGTAGCAGGCGGAAGAAAACATGGGAAGATTGATTATTTCTTTGACATATCTTCTTGTAGAGTACTTCAGCATGTATAGGTTTTAAGCTACTACTTAAATTGCGCACACACATTAACATAATAGGAGTATAGTTACATAACCAAAGCATACCTGTAATTACCAGCCATCTCCAGTGAAACCAAGAAAACCAGTTAGGCACCTTAGGCATTTGTGAAAACTTATCTATGATATGGTGGATATTGTCCAACTGAACTTGAACAGTCTGAGAGAAATCAGACAAATTAAAACAACCCTTTCCTGGGGACTGTTCACATGCCATATGTTCTTTTAACAGTAAATAGTCTGTAGTTGTAAGATTTTGGAGCGCTACAATTTGCACTTCTCCAAATTCTTGGTTGAGTTCCAACAGTATAGATCCAGTCAAATTTGTTGTTTTACTGTATGCACAGGCCAGCTTAGATATCTCCTTCTTCATTCCCATGGCAAGTCCAGGAACTGGTGGGATGAGTGCATCTACAGCTGTAGCAGTGCGTGGATCTTTGTTGGGGTTTTTTGATGATCATCTTCTGGCATGAGTCTTCCAGAGAGTGCTGATATTGGAAGTTCTTTTTCATATCGTATCTTAGTTGATTTTCGGGGTACCCAAATTAGGCTTTGATCCTCTGTATAAACACAAACAGGCCCTTTGCCTACACTTTTATATGCCCTTTATACCCTTGTGTAGAACTCATTGGAGGTCACCACACAGGAACTGCCTTTTTTTTTTTTTTTGTAATCATTAATCTACACTTACATGATGAATATTATGTTTACTAGGCTCTCCCCTATACCAGGTCTCCCCTATAAACCCCTTTACAGTCACTGTCCATCAGCATAGCGAAATGTTGTAGAATCACTACTTGTCTTCTCTGTGTTGTACAGCCTTCCCCTTTCTCCCATCCCCCATGCATGCTAATCTTAATACCCCCCTACTTCTCCCCCCCTTATCCCTCCCTACCCACCCATCCTCCCCAGTCCCTTTCCCTTTGGTACCTGTTAGTCCATTTTTGCGTTCTGTGATTCTGCTGCTGTTTTGTTCCTTCAGTTTTTCCTTTGTAGTTATATTCCACAGATGAGTGAAATCATTTGGTATTTCTCTTTCTCCGCTTGGCTTGTTTCACTGAGCATAGTACCCTCCAGCTCCATCCATGTTGCTGCAAATGGTAGGATCTGCCCTTTTCTTATGGCTGAGTAGTATTCCATTGTGTATATGTACCACATCTTCTTTATCCATTCATCTATCGATGGACATTTAGGTTGCTTCCAATTCTTGGCTATTGTAAATAGTGCTGCGATAAACATAGCGGTGCATTGGTCTTTCTCAAACTTGATTGCTGCATTCTTAGGGTAAATTCCTAGGAGTGGAGTTCCTGGGTCAAATGGTAAGTCTCTTTTGAGCATTTTGATGTACCTCCATACTGCTTTCCACAATGGTTGAACTAATTTACATTCCCACCAGCAGTGTAGGAGGGTTCCTCTTTCTCCACAGCCTCGTCAACATTTGTTGTTGTTTGTCTTTTGGATGGCAGCCATCTTTAATGGTGTGAGGTGATACCTCATTGTAGTTTTAATTTCCATTTCTCTGATAATTAGTGATGTGGAGCATGTTTTCATGTGTCTGTTGGCCATCTGTATTTCTGTTTTGGAGAACTGTCTGTTCAGTTCCTCTGCCCATTTTGTAATTGGGTTATTTGTTTTTTGTTTCTTGAGGCATGTGAGCTCTTTATATATTCTGGACGTCAACCTTTATCGGATCTGTCATTTTCAAATATATTCTCCCATACTGTAGGGTTCCTTTTTGTTCTATTGATGGTGTCTTTTGCTGTACAGAAGCTTTTCAGCTTAATATAGTCCCACTTGTTCATTTTTGCTGTTGTTTTCCTTGCCCGGGGAGATATGTTCAAGAAGAGGTCACTCATGTTTATGTCTAAGAGGTTTTTGCCTATGTTTTCTTCCAAGAGTTTAATGGTTTCATGACTTACATTCAGGTCTTTGATCCATTTTGAGTTTACTTTTGTATATGGGGTTAGACAATGGTCCAGTTTCATTCTCCTACATGTAGCTGTCCAGTTTTGCCAGCTCCATCTGTTGAAGAGACTGTCATTTCCCCATGTATGTCCATGGCTCCTTTATCAAATATTAATTGACCATATATGTCTGGGTTAATGTCTGGATTCTCTAGTCTGTTCCATTGGTCTGTGGCTCTGCTCTTGTGCCAGTACCAAATTGTCTTGATTACTACGGCTTTATAGTAGAGCTTGAAATTGGGGAGTGAGATCCCCCTTACTTTATTCTTCTTTCTCAGGATTGCTTTGGCTATTCGGAGTCTTTGGTGTTTCCATATGAATTTTTGAATTATTTGTTCCAGTTCATTGAAGAATGTTGCTGGTAGTTTCATAGGGATTGCATCAAATCTGTATATTGCTTTGGGCAGGATGGCCATTTTGATGATATTAATTCTTCCTAGCCACGAGCATGGGATGAGTTTCCATCTGTTAGTGTCCCCTTTACTTTCTCTTAAGAGTGACTTGTAGTTTTCAGAGTATAAGTCTTTCACTTCTTTGGTTAGGTTTATTCCTAGGTATTTTATTTTTTTTGATGCAATTGTGAATGGAGTTGTTTTCCTGATTTCTCTCTCTGTTGGTTCATTGTTAGTATATAGGAAAGCCACAGATTTCTGTGTGTTGTTTTGTATCCTGCAACTTTGCTGTATTCCCATATCAGTTCTAGTAGTTTTGGGGTGGAGTCTTTAGGGTTTTTTTATGTACAATATCATGTCATCTGCAAATAGTGACAGTTTACCTTCTTCTTTACCAATCTGGATTCCCTGTATTTTTTTGTTTTTTCTGATTGCCATGGCTAGGACCTCCAGTACTATGTTAAATTACAGTGGGGAGAGTGGGCATCCCTGTCTAGTTCCCGATCTCAGAGGAAATGCTTTCAGCTTCTCGCTGTTCAATATAATGTTGGCTGTGATTTATCATAGATGGCCTTTATTATGTTGAGGTACTTGCCCTCTATTCCCATTTTGCTGAGAGGTTTTATCATGAATGGATGTTGAACTTTGTCAAATGCTTTTTCAACGTCTATGGAGATGATCATGTGGTTTTTGTCTTTCTTTTTGTTGATGTGGTGGATGATGTTGATGGACTTTCGAATGTTGTACCATCCTTGCATCCCTGGAATGAATCCCACTTGGTCATGGTGTATGATCCTTTTGATGTATTTTTGAATTCGGTTTGCTAGTATTTTGTTGAGTGTTTTTGCATCTATGTTCATCAGGGATATTGGTCTGTACTTTTCTTTTTTGGTGGGTTTTGGTATTGGGGTGATGTTAGCTTCATAGAATGAGTTTGGAAGTATCCCCAAATTTCTTTGCCTGGTTTTGGTATTAGGGTGATGTTAGCTTCATAGAATGAGTTTGGGAGTATCCCCTCCTCCTCTATTTTTTGGACAACTTTAAGGAGAATGGGTACTATGTCTTCCCTGTATGTCTGATAAAATTCCGAGGTAAATCCATCTGGCCCGGGGGTTTTGTTCTTTGGTAGTTTTTAAATTACCGCTTCAATTTCGTTGCTGGTAATTGGTCTGGTTAGATTTTCTGTTTCTTTCTGGGTCAGTCTTGGAAGGTTGTATTTTTCTAGGAAGTTGTCCATTTCTCCTAGGATTCCCAGCTTTTTAGCATATAGGTTTTCATAGTATTCTCTAATAATTCTTTGTATTTCTGTAGTGACCATCGTGATTTTTCCTTTCTCGTTTCTGATACTGTTGATTTGTGCCGACTCTCTTTTCCTCTTAATAAGTCTGGCTAGAGGCTTATCTATTTTGTTTATTTTCTTGAAGAACCAGCTCTTGGTTTCATTGATTTTTGCTATTGTTTTATTCTTCTCAATTTTATTTATTTCTTCTCTGATCTTTATTATGTCCCTCCTTCTGCTGACCTTAGGCCTCATTTGTTCTTCTTTTTCCAATTTCGATAATTGTGACATTAGACCATTCATTTGGGTTTGTTCTTCGTGTTTTAAATATGCTTGGATTGCTATATACTTTCCTCTTAAGACTGCTTTTGCTGTGTCCCACAGAAGTTGGGGCTTAGTGTTGTTGTTGTCATTTGTTTCCATATATTGCTGGATCTCCATTTTTATTTGGTCATTGATCCATTGATTATTTAGGAGCGTGTTGTTAAGCCTCCATGTGTTTGTGAGCCTTTTTGCTTTCTTTGTACAGTTTATTTCTAGTTTTATGCCTTTGTGGTCTGAAAAGTTGGTTGGTAGGATTTCAATCTTTTGGAATTTACTGAGGCTCTTTTTGTGGCCTAGTATGTGGTCTATTCTGGAGAATGTTCCATGTGCACTTGAGAAGAATGTATATCCTGTTGCTTTTGGATGTAGAGTTCTGTAGATGTCTATTAGGTCCATCTGCTCTACTGTGTTGTTCAGTGCTTCCATGTCCTTACTTATTTTCTGTCCGGTGGATCTATCCTTTGGGGTGAGTGGTGTGTTGAAGTCTCCTAGAATGAATGCATTGCAGTCTATTTCCCCCTTTAGTTCTGTTAGTATTTGTTTCACATATGCTGGAGCTCCTGTGTTGGGTGCATATATACTTAGAATGGTTATATCCTCTTGTTGGACTGAGCCCTTTATCATTATGTAGTGTCCTTCTTTATGTCTTGTTACTTTCTTTGTTTTGAAGTCTATTTTGTCTGATATTAGTACTGCAACCCCTGCTTTCTTCTCGCTGTTGTTTGCCTGAAATATGTTTTTCCATCCCTTGACTTTTAGTCTGTACATGTCTTTGGGTTTGAGGTGAGTTTCTTGTAAGCAGCATATAAATAGGTCTTGCTTTTTTATCCATTCTATTACTCTGTGTCTTTTGGTTGGTGCATTCAGTCCATTTACATTTAGGGTGACTATTGAAAGATATGTACTTATTGCAATTGCAGGCTTTAAATTCGTGGTTACCAAAGGTTCAAGGTTAGCCTCTTTAGTATCTTACTGCCTAACTTAGCTCACTTTTTGAGCTGTTATATACACTGTCTGGAGATTCTTTTCTTCTCTCCCTTCTTATTCCTCCTCCTCAATTCTTCATATGTTTGATGTTTTGTGCTGTGCTCTTTCTAGGAGTGCTCCCATCTAGAGCAGTCCCTGTAAGATGTCCTGTAGAGGTGGTTTGTGGGAAGCAAATTCCCTCAGCTTTTGTTTGGGAATTGTTTAATCCCACCATCATATTTAAATGATAGTCGTGCTGGATACCGTATCCTTGGTTCAAGGCCCTTCTGTTTCATTGCATTAAATATATCACACCATTCTCTTCTGGCCTGTAGGGTTTCTGTCGAGAAGTCTGACGTTAGCCTGATGGGTTTTCCTTTATAGGTGACCTTTTTCTCTCTAGCTGCCTTTAAAACTCTTTCCTTGTCCTTGATGTTTGCCATTTTAACTATTATGTGTCTTGGTGTTGTCCTCCTTGGATCCTTTGTGTTGGGGGTTCTGTGTATTTCCGTGGTCTGTTCGATTATTTCCTCCCCCAGTTTGGGGAAGTTTTCAGCAATTACTTCTTCCAAGATACTTTCCATCCCTTTTCCTCTCTCTTCTTCTTCTGGTACCCCTATAATACGGATGTTGTTCCTTTTAGATTGGTCACACAGTTCTCTTAATATTGTTTCATCCTGGAGATCCTTTTATCTTTCTCTATGTCAGCTTCTATGCATTCCTGTTCTCTGGTTTCAATTCCATCAATGGCCTCTTGCATCCTATCCATTCTGCTTATAAACCCTTCCAGAGTTTGTTTCATTTCTGTAATCTCCTTTCTGGCATCTGTGATCTCCCTCCGGACTTCATCCCATATTTCTTGCATATTTCTCTGCATCTCTGTCAGCATGTTTATGATTTTTATTTTGAATTCTTTGTCAGGAGGACTGGTTAGGTCTGTCTCCTTCTCTGGTGTTGTCTCTGTGATCTTTGTCTGCCTGTAGTTTTGCCTTTTCATGGTGATAGGAATAGTTTGCAGAGCTGGGATGAGTGACGGCTGGAAGAACTTCCCTTGTTGTTGGTTTGTGGCCCTCGTCTCCTGGGAGAACAGCGACCCATAGTGGCTTGTGCTGCGCAGCTGCGCGCAGACAGGGTTTCTGCTTCCTGCCCGGCTGCTATGGAGTTTATCTCCGCTGTTGCTGTGGGCGTGGCCTGGCTCGGGCAGCTACTCCAAAGTGGTGGAGTCGCGTTGGAGCGGGAGCTGCTGGGAGGCTATTTATCTCCATAAGGGGCCTCCCTGCTCCCTGCAACCCAGGGGTTAGGGAGCCCAGAGATCCCCGGATTCCCTACCTCTGGATTAAGTGTCCCGCCCTGCCGCTTTTAGACTTCCAAGAAGCACCTGCCAAAACAAAACAACCACAAAAAAGGAAAAATTTTTTTTAATTAAATAAATAAATAAATAAATAAATAATGGCCACTCGTTCATCTTTATTCTCCGGCGCCAGCCTCAGGCATCTGCTCAGTGGTCTTGCTGCCTTGTTTCCCTAGTATTTGGGTCCCTATCCCTTTAAGACTTCCAAAAAGCGCTCACCAAAACAAAACAGAAAAAAAAAAAAAAATGGTCGCTAGCTGTTTTTATGTCCTCCGGCACCAGGCCTCCGGTACCCTCTCACCATTTTTGCTACCCTATTTCCCTAGTATCCAGGGTCCCGTGCACGCACTGTGTCTGCACTCTGGCCCGGATGGCTGGGGCTGGGTGTTCGGCAGCCCTGGGCTCCGTCTCCCTCCCGCTCTGCCTGCTCTTCTCCCGCCGGGAGCTGTGGGGAGGGGCGCTCGGCTCCCGCGGGGCCGGGGCTTGTATCTTACCCCCTTCGCGAGGCGCTGGGTTCTCTCAGGTGCGGATGTGGTCTGGATGTTGTCCTGTGTCCTCTGGTCTTTATTCTAGGAAGGGTTGTCTTTGTTATATTTTCATAGATATATGTTGTTTTGGGAGGAGATTTCCGCTGCTCTACTCACGCCGCCATCTTGGCTCCCTGTTTTGTTTTTTTTTTTAACTATGTACATGTATTACCTTGGTTTTTAAAACTAATTTTAAGTCAAAATATTTTACCTTAAAATCCTTCCATTTCAATATATAGAGGCCTACCTCATTCTCCTTGAAAAGTTTTATTATAAAAGCCTTATTCATTTATAGAAACAGTAAAACAAGCCTAAAATTTGTATGGAACCACAAAGGAACCCAAATATCCAAAGCAATCTTGAGAAAGAGCAAAGCTGGAGACATCAAACTTCCTGATTTCAGAAAAAGGGATTAAAAAAATGGGCAAGAGAAGACATACAGATGGTCAACAGGTACATTAAAATATGTTCAACATACGTCACTAGTCGTCAGGGAAATGCAAATCAAAGCCACAGTGAGATACCACCTCACACCTGTCAGGATGGCCACTAGCAAAACAGAAAAGTAAGTGTTGGCAAGGATGTAGAGAACTTGAAAACCTTGCACATGTTTGGCAGGAATGTAAAATGGTACGGTCATTATGGAAAACAGTATGAAGATGTCTCAAAAAAATTAAAAATAGAAGCAATCCCACTTCTGGATTTATAGCAAAAAAGAAGTGAAATCAGGATCTCTAAGAGATATATGCAATGCTCACAATCATTGAGATATATGTACACCCTACATGTCCACCACAGATGAATGGATAAATTTTGGTTTATCTGGAATGGAGTATTTTTCAGCCATAAAAAAGGAAATTCTGCCGTATTTGAGAATGTGGATGAACGTAGGAAACATAAGTGAAATAACCTGTTCACCAAAAGACAAAGACTGCATGAGTCCACTTACATGAGGTCATCTAAACTAGTCAAACTCATAGGAGCAAAAAATAGAATGGTGGTTTCCAGGGGCTTAGAGGGTGGGGAGAAGATGAGTTGCTGTTCAAAGGGTTTAAGGATGCAGTTATGCAAGCTGAGTAAGTCCTAGAGATCTGCTGTACAACATTGTGCTTGTAGTTAATGTTATATGGTACACTTAAAAATCTGCTGAGAGTGGATCTCATGTTATACAAAAATTCAAAGTATAATTTATACAAAATTTACCCATTTTATGTGTACAATTCAGTGATTTTTAGTAAACCTGGAGGTTACGCAATCATCACAATTCAGTTTTAGACATATTTCATCACACAAAAAGTTTCAACTCAATTTTCTATCATTCCCCACTTCCATTCTCTCAACTCCATCAACCACTGATCTGTTTTCTATATATATAAATTTCCTTTTCTGGAAATTACATATAAATGAAATCATAAGTATACAATTTATGCTTTTGCATCTGGCTTCTTTCACTCAGCAGAAGTTGTTTGAAGTTCATCCACGTTGTAGCATGTAGTTAATCTATTTCTTTTTATTGCTCAATTGTATGGATAATACCACATTTTGTTTATCCATTCTCTAGTAGTTTGTCATTTGGATCATTTCCACTTTTTTTCCAATTTTTAGTTATTAATAATGCTAACATGAATATTAGCATAGAAATCTTTGTACAGATATATGTTTTTGTTTCTTTTGGTTAGATCCCTACAAGTGGAACTGCTAGGTTATAAAGTTTAATTTTTTAAGAATATTACCTTCACTGGTGCTCTTTATTTTTTCATGTGGATTTGGATTACCATCTGGGGTCACTTTCTTTCAGACTGAAGAACCTGTTTGGTTTATCCTGAGGAGTTTTTATTTTACATTCACCTCTGGAAAATAGCTTTGTTAGATGTAGGATTTATGGTTGTAGATTTTTCTTTGGGTGAATGTTGTTATTCCACTGAAAAATACTCCATTTTGTGCATGTTACCACATTTTTTTTATCCATTCATCTGTTCACAGCCACTTAGGTTGTTCCCATACCATGGCTGTTGTGAATAATGTTTCTATGATCATCTCTGTGAGATAATGATTTTATTTTTTTGGATCTATACCCAGAAGTGAGATTGTTGAATAATATGGTAGTTGTATTTTTAATTTCTTGAGGACATTCCATACTATTTCTCATAGTGGCTATTCTAGTTTTCATTCCCACAACCGAGTAAAGATGATTAGTTATTTATAAAGGACAGTATAAATGCATGTTTTTTCCCCCATTTCTTAACCGACTTAAAAAGCAATTATATAAAATAGATATATGATGCCATTGTTGGACCTATAACATATAGAAAGATAATATATGTGTACTGTATTTGCCAATAACAGCACAAAGGGGGTGGATGGTAGCAAGGCCATACTGGGTTGAGTAAACTACTACAGATGGTAAAACAGTGATTATAAAAATGTATTGTTTGTAACATGAATAGATACAATATAACCACAAGAGGGGAGAGGGGGATAGAGCTACATAGAAGTAATATTTCTGTATGTCACTGGAATTAAATTCCATATAGCACTAGTATAAATCGAAGCTGATTTTCTTAAGATGGATGGTAAACCCTAGAGCAATCTCTTTTTGAAAAGCTCAGAAAAGTATAGAAACTGTCAAATTGTTTTTCAAAGTGGCTGTACTATTCTACATTCTTACCAGTAACACGTGAGGGTTCCAGTTTCTGCATATCCTCACCAACACTTGTTTTTTCCTTTTTTTATTATAAACATTCTAATAGTGTTATGGTATCTCATTGCAGTGTGAATTTGTACTCCTCTAATAAGTAATGATACTGAGTTATCTTTTTATGTGCTAATTAGCCATTGCTATATCTCAATTGGTAAAACACCTTTTCAAGTCTTTTCCCACATTTTAATTAGGTTATTTTCTAATTACTGAGTTGTAATTGTTCTTTATGTATATTATAGACTTAAGTCCTTCATCAGGTGTATGATTTTCAAATATGTTCTCCCAGCCTGGCTTATCTCTTCATTTTCTCAGTAGTGTCTTATGAAGTGCAAAGGTTTTTACTTTTAATGAAATCCAGTTCATCAGTGTTTTCACTAGAAGTAATGAAACCTATTTAAGATTTTTTCATTCATTCCACCCTAACTTATATGCCCCAGATTTGGTAGTAGAGGCCCTATTTTATAAGAACTTTAAAGATAAATGTAGGCATAGCTATATTAAGAAGAAGATGATAAAGTGTTTTCTATTTGGAATCAGAATATAGGGAACAAATTTCCCAACCACTCTACAATCCATTTAACTGTTAATACACATGCGGACAGGGTATTATCCAAAAGTCCACCTAAGCTAGCAGCCCATAGGATTATTTTTGTTCAGATATTGGGAAGAAGAGAAACCTCTTCTGTGTGAGACCTGTATGTAGGGATGTAGGTCTTCTCCAAGAAGGTGCTGGAAAAAAATCCTGCATATAGCTTTTCACAAACCTACATTAAGTTGGAGACTGTATTTTTTGTACATCATATAAAAACAGAGTGAGTAACTGAAAATTTCATAATGAGATACATGAGAAAAATAACACTAAACATTCAAGACTAAACTGGTACCTACGTTAAAGTCACAAGGTCTAAGAGAGAGAGGTAGATCTGGTGATGACCATGTCACCTCCAGTGTCCCTATTTGCAGATTCCATATTTATATGGAAAACCCTAAGGAGTCCTCTAAAAAAAACTATAGAACTAATAAGTTATTTCAGTAAGGTTGCAGAATACAAAATCAATTTACAAAATCAGCTGTGTTTCTATATACCAATAAACTGTCAGAAAGAGAAATTAAGAAAATTCCATTTACAATAGCATCAAAAAGAATAAAATACTAGGAGTAAGTTTAAGGAGATGAAAGATCTGTACACTGAAAACTATTAAGACACTGATTTTAAAAAATTGAAAGCAGATAAATGGAAAGGCATTCTGTGCTCATGAGTTGGAAAAATTGATATTGTTAATGCATCCATACTACTCAGGTGAGCTATAGATTCAAAATAACCTCTATCAAACTTCCAATGGCATTTTTCACAGAAATGGAAAAAAAAATCCTAAAATTTCTATCGAGCCACAAAAGAATAGTTAAAGCAGTCTTGAGAAAGAAAAATGAAGCTGGTAACTCCACACTCTCCTATTTCAAACTAAGCTGTGACAATCAAAACAGTAAGGTGCTGGCATTAAAAACAGACACATAGGTCAATGGAACAGAATAGAGAGGCCAGAAATAAACACATATGTATATGATCAACTAATTTTCAGAAAACCCAAAAATACACAGTGGGGAAAGGACAGTCTCCTTAAAAAAAATGGTGCTGGGAAAACTGATGAGCCACAACCAAAAGAATGAAACTGGACCCATATATTATACCATAAACAATAATTCAGAATGCATTAACAAATTGAATATATAACCTAAACTGTAAAACTCCTAGAAGAAAATAAAGGGTCAGCCCCTTGACATCAGTCTTGGTGATGGCTTTTGGATTTGACACCAAACGCAAAGGCATAAAAAAGCAAAAATAAGCAAGTGAAACTACATCAAATTAAAAAGCTTCTGCACAGCAAGGACACCATCAGCAAAATGGAAAGGAAACCTGTAGAATGGGAGAAAACATTTGCAAACTGTATGTCTAATACAGGGTTAAAATCCCTTATATATATATATATATATGGAACTCATGCAATAGCATAAAAAATTTTTTTAAATGGGCTAAAGTCCTAAGTAGACATTTTTCCAAAGAAGATATATAAATGACCAACAGCATATTAAAAGATGCTCAATATCACTAATCATCAGGGAAACACAAACCAAAACCACAATGAGATATCACTTCACATCTGTAAGGGTATCTATTATCAAAAAACAGATAACAAATGCTGGTGAAAATGTGAAAAGGAAACCCTTGTACGCTGATGGAAAAATAATTATAACAATATATTGTATGGTTTATAAAAAGATACAGTATATATACTGATCATACCACAGTATCAGGGGAAGAGAACAGAGCTATATAGAAGTAATGTTTTCTGTATTACTGGAATTAAGCTAGTATAAATAGCAAACTCTCATAAATTAAGATGTATACCTCTTTTGAAAAGGCTCAAAAAACTATAGAAAAAAACATTAAAATGCTACATTAGAAAATAATCACTTATACAAAAGAAAGCAATAGTGGAGGAAGAGAGGAACCAAAAAAGACACAGAAAAGCAAAAAGTAAAATGACAGACATAAATCCATCTATATCTACTGTAACATAAAATGTTAAGTGGATTAAACAGTCCAATCAAAACAGATTTTTCAGACAGGATAAAGAAATCATGATCCATCTATATGTGGTCTGTAGGAGGCACACCAGATTCAAAGTAAAAGGATGGGAGAAGGAATATCATGCAAATGGCAACCATAAGAAAGCTGGAGTAGCTATACTAATATCATAATATAGACTTTAAAACAAAAAAGTTATTAAAGATAATGTACAGGGCCAATCCAGGAAAATAGAGCAATTATAAACATTGCCACCTAATAACAGAGCACCAAAATACATTAAGCAATAACTGACATAAGAGAGAAATAGATGATTCAACAATAGTAGTTGGAAACTTAAATACCCCTACTTTTATAGTGGACAGAACAACTAGACAGAAGATCAACAAGGAAGATTGAGTGATATGATAAATGAACTAGACCTAACAGGCATCTCTAGGACACTTCATACAACAACAGAATATATGTTCTTTTCAAGTACACATGGAAGAGCTTCAGGAAAAGATGGTGGAATAGGAAGGCAAGGCAGAAACCTCCTCCCACATACAAACCAAGGAAGCAAGTACAACTAACCCTGAAAACAACCTGGAGACTGCAGAACAGACCTCCTAAACCTGGTGAAGAAGAGAAGGCCATACAGAGAAGGGTAATGTGGCAGAGCCATGACAACTGGGACCTAAGCCCTTACTCCATGCCAGCCCACATGCTGGAGGGAGAGGAATGGAGCAGGGAGGGGATAAGCACTCAGAAATTCTGCATACCTGGCTCTGGAGATCTGCTCTGGGAGGCTGAGACTCCTTTTGCTTGTGGAGAACAGGCACCCTCCCCAGTCACACTGAGACTTAAGTACACATGAAACATACTCCAGGAAAGACCATTTGCTAGGCCATCAGACAAACCTCAGTAAGTTTAAAAGGATAAAAATAATACAAAGTGTGTACTCTGATCCCAAAGGAACAAAATTTAAAAATCAGTAACAGGAAAAAAATTGAGTGAAATCAATAAATATATCTAAATAAAACAGCAGGCTTTTTTATTAATGAGTCAAGGAAGAAATCACAGAGGAATAAAAATTCTTAAAGATGAATTAAAATGAAGACACACACACCAAAACTTAGGGAATGCAGCTAATGTATTTCACAGAGGGCAGTTTATAGCTGTAAATGCCTTTTTTTAAAAAGATCACAATAACCTAACCTACCTTCAGACAATGGAAAAAGGATAACAAACTACACTTAAAGCAAGCAGAAGAAAGGAATTAATAAAAACTAGAGCAGTGATTAATTAAATAGAGACTAGAAGAGCAATAGAGAAAAATCAATGAATTCTAAACAATAATTCTTTGGAATATCAATAAAATTGACAAACATTTAGCTAGATTGACCAAGAGAAAGAAAAAAAATATACAAATTGCTTAAATTTTAAAAAGGACATTAACAACAACCTTATATAAGTAAAAAGGACTGTAAAGGAATACAATGCCTGGGAACAAGTGTATGCCAAGAAATTAGATATCCATAAATAAAGATGAAATGTACAAATTCCTAGAAAGACAAACTATTAAAACTGAATCAAGAAGAAATAGACAACCAAAGTAGACCTACAACAAGCATAGAGATTGAATTAGCAATAAAAACCCACCCACAAAGGAAAACCCAGGCTGAGATGGCTCTACCCCTGATTCTACCAAACACTTAAAAAAGAATTAATACCAGTACTGCACAGACTCTTCCAAAAAAACAAATAGGAGAGGGTGCATACTTCTCAAGTCATTTTATGAATCCAGTACTAACCTGATGCCAAACCAAAGACATGACAGGAAAACTGCAAACTAATATTTCTTGTGAACGTGGATGCTAAAATCCTCAGCAGAATACAGCAAACTGAATCCAACTTATAAAAGTAGCTGTACACCCTGATGAAGTAGTATTTAACCCAAGAATGCAAAATTGATTGAACAGATGAAAATCAGTTAAGTAAATACATCATTTCAATAGAATAAAAAACAAAAATACAAGATCATCTCAATGGAGACATTTGACAACATCCAACACCCTTGCATGATAAAAACACTCAACAAGTCAGGAATAAAAGGGAAGTGCCTCAGCCAGATATAGAGCATCTACTAAAAACCCACAGTTAACATCATGCTTACTGGTGAAAAGGGGTTTTTTCCTGTTAAAATCAGGAACAATATAAGAATGTCTACTCTCACCATTTCTATTCAACACTGTACCGGAGATTCTAGCCAGGGCAGTTAGGTGAGAAAAGGAAATAAGACTGAAAAGGAAGAAGTAAACTGACCCTATTTGCAGATTACATGATCTTATATGTACAAAATCCTAAGGAATTCACTAAGAAACTACTGGAATAAATTAGTTCAATTTTGTTTTTTGTATACTTAACAATGAATCTGAAAATGATAGTAACAAAAAAATTTCATTCACAATATCAAAAAAAATGCTTAGGGATAAATTTAACAAAGAAGTACAAACTTTAACACTGAAAATTGCAAAACATTTTTGAAAGAAATTGAAGATCAAATAAATGGAAAAATATCCCATTCATGGATCAGAAGACAATAATTGTCAAGATGGCAACATTCCCCTAATTGTAAGAGTTTAAAGTATAAAACCCTTAGAAGAAAACTGAAAGGTAATCTCATGACCTTGAATTTTGCAAAGGATTCTTACATAAGACACTAAAAATACAAGCAACCAAAACAGAAAAAAAATTAATTGGACCCCATCAAAATTAAAAACTTTTGTGCTTCACAGGATAACATTTAGAAAGAAAAAAGACAACTCTCAGAATGAGAGAAAATATTTGCAAACTATCTGTCTGATAAAAGACATGTATTCAGAGTATATAAAGAGCACTTTATAACTCAATAATAAAAAGAGAAATCCCCCAAGTAAAAAATGGACAAGGGATATGAATAGACATTTCTCCAAAGAAGATATACATATGGCCAACAAACACATGAAAAAGTGCTCAGTATCCTGGAAACATCTTCTCAGGCAAGGGAAACAAAATAAAAAATAAACAAGGGGGACTACATGAACAGCTTCTGTACAGCAAAGGACACCATTAGAAGAACAGAAAGGCATCCTACAGTATAGGAGAACATATTCATAAATGATTTATCTGATAAGGAGTTAACATCCAAAATATATAAAGAACTCATATACTGCAACACCCAAAAAACAAATGACCCAATTAAAAAATGGGTGGAGGATATGAACAGACATTTTTCCAAAGAAGAATCACAGATGGCCAACAGGCACATGAAAAGATGCTCCACATCGCTAATCATCAGGGAAATGCAAATCAAAACCACAATGAGGTATCACCTCACAGCAGCTAGAATGGCCAGCATCCAAAAGACAAGAAATAACAAGTGTTAGGATGTGGAGAAAAGGGAACCCTCCAACACTGCTGGTGGGAATGTCAATTGGTGCAGCCACTGTGAAAAGCAGTATGGAGGTTCTTCAAAAAAACTAAAAATAGAAATACCATTCCACCCAGCAATTCCACTTCTAGGAATGTACCTGAAGAAAACAAAATCCCTGACCTGAAAAGATATATGCACCCCTATGTTTATTGCCACACTATTTACAATAGTCAAGATATGGAAGCAACCTAAGTGTCCACCAATAGATGAATGGATAAAGAAGTGGAATATAGACAATGGAATGTTCAGCCATAAAAATAGAGAAATCCTGCCTTTTGCAACAACATGAATGGACCTGAAGGGTATTATGCTCAGTGAAATATGCCAGGTAGAGAAAGACAAATACCATATGATTTCACTTATTTGTGGAATGTAAAAACAAAACAGAATGAACAAAACAGCAGTAGACTCATAGACACTGAGAAATAACTGGTGGTTATCATGAGGGAGGGGTTAGGGTGCATAGGGGGATAAAAGGGCACAAAAATTCTCAATCATAATATAAGGTGGTAATGGGGTTGTAGTACAGCATGGAAAATATAGCCAGTGATTCTGTAACATCTTCCTACATTAATAGATAGTACCCGCACTAGTAGGGGTGAGGATTTAATAATATGGGTAACTGTTGAACCACTGCGTTGTATACTTGAAACCAATGTAAGATTGTGTATCAATGATACTTCAAATTTTAAAAATGCTCAGTATCATTAATCATAGGGAAACACAAATCAAAAATGCAAGTATGACTTGAATCAGAAAGTTGGATAATAACAAGTGTTAACAAAGATGTAAAGAAATCAGAAGCCCCATTCACTGCTGGTGTGAATGTAAAATGGTGCAGTCATATTGAAGAACAGTTCCTCGAAGTTCAAACATAGTGTTACTATATGACTCAGCAATTCCACTCTAAGGTATATACCTAAGATAAATGAAAATGTATGCACACAAAACATATACACAAATGTTTATAGCAGAATTATTCATTGAAGGTGGAAACAGCACAAATGTTTATCAACAGATGAATGAATAAGCAAAAAGAGGTATATCCATATAATGGAATATTATTCAACAACAAAAAGGAATGGAGTCCTGATAGATACTACAACTTGGGTCAACCCGGAAAACATTTTCCTAAGAGAAAGAAGGCAATCACAGAAATCCACATACTATGTGATCCCATTCATATGGAAGCCTAAGATGTGGAAATTCATAGAGAACGTCGATTCATGGTTCTTACTGCTTGGTGGGGTGGAGGACGGAGGATAATAGCTACAGGGTAGGGGTGTGGAGGGGCTTGGAGGTGACAAAAATATTCTAAAGTTGGCCATGATGGTGGTTGCACATATCTAAATATATTAAAATCCATTGAATTGTATACACTTTAGATGGGTGAATTACATGGTATGTGAACTTTATCTCAGTTAAGCGTTTTAAAAAAAAAAAAGGAACAGTACGATTCTGGAATAATCACAAAAATATTTTGTTAGAAGAGATGCAGAAAATAAAAATTACTGTATACCCTATGTGTGGTGATAGTTACATGAATATAAATGTGTTAAAATTCATAGAACTGTACAAGAGAAAAAAGGTAATCTTATTGTATGATCATGTAAAAAAATTAAATGTTAAAAAATACAGTAGAAACAGAGGAGAGGGGTCTGCTGTCCCCGGTGACAGTGCTGGTCGCGGGTATCAGGCTGTCTGCAAGAAGAAAGTCACATGTGAGCATCTGTAAGGACAGCTTGGCTCTGGACAAACATGTAAGGAGACATTGGATGAAGAAAGGAAAATCATTTCAGACAATGTTAGCAATGGGCAAAAAGCACAGGGTAGGCAATTTCTGACTATCTTGGGGAGGATTAATCAGTTCTGCTGAAAGGAAGGATCCGTACAGGAAAGAGTAGATCAGATTGTGGAGTTTCTTGCATGGAACTTTTGAATTTGACAGTTGCTTAAGAATTGAACACTTTATTATATATATAGTCAGTGATAAGCTACCAAATGTATTTGATCAGAACTCTGTCTTGGGTATGTTATTCTAGAAGAAATATTAATAAGTAGATGGGAGACCAGTTAGGAGGCTGTCATATTAGTTCAGTCAGTTGAGAATGAAGGACCAGTACAAGTGGTGGAGATCAAGAGAGAAGGGATCAGACAGTTGGTAATGAGAAGGATAAGCAGCTGGTTGGGGAAGGAGAAAAATCCAAAAATCAATGGACTCAGGTTTTGAACCACAGTGACTGGGATGATAGTGCTATTGGGAAAAGGGAGGAGAAGCAGGGTTTAGATTGGGATTTGTTTTGAGGAACCAGGCAACCTCTGAATAGAAATTTAGTAGCAGTTATTGAGAGACACCACATAGTAGAGCAGAAGGAGAACTTGGCCCATTTTTCCATCTGTGCAATCACAGAGTTGGATTTGAAAGACACTATGTTTTCATGATTGAGAGCAAAGATTCCAGAGCCTGACTTGCTTGGGCTCAGCTACTCGCTAGCCTTTTGATCTTGGATGTATTATTCATTGTACACACAATATCTTATTTAGAACAATGCCTGGTACATAGAAAGCTTATTGTTACATAGATAAAGGCCTTTTCAGATCTGGTGACCAACCATTATATGGCCAATTTCTGTGAGACTAGCATTCCATGGTGAAGGTCAAGGCCCAAGATACAGGTTAATCATTTCTTTTCTAAGGTATTAACTGAACCAAGGTCATATGAGACACCAAAGAAGAAAATAGAAAGAACACGTGGTTGGCAAGGACAGAATGTTAAGGAACATTATACTTGGGACCAGAGGCAGTAGTACATAGGAAGGGCCCGCGAAGGAACATTCAGAGACGCCAAGTGAAATAGAAAAGACAACTCAAGGGAAGATAGTCTCTTAGAGCAGAGACCACTTGAGCTCAGTTTGAAGGATTGGGGGGGGGGGGCATATGTGATGGAGGGAGACACTGCAGACGAAGGCAAAGGAAATTGATAGAGCATAGTTCTGTGAAGATTCAGGAAGAAGGAAGACAATTTATTTCCTTAAGTTGGGAGAGGAGATGGGCAGACGTATAGTAAAGTTATCAAATTTTGAGTGAAAGTCAAGCTCATGGATAACTTCCATTTTCTTTTTTTCTGTAAGATACGAAGTCATCTGGAGGAAGAGAGGGAAGGTAGGGAAGAACACGGAGGAGTATTTCTAAGCAACTTTAACTATTTTCTCTAATTTTGCTCTTTGTAGGACTGGAAAGCAAATCTCCATGTCAACTGTAATAGGCAGTATTTACTGAGTCTTTAATGTTTGTGAGATAGCATGCAAAGAGCTTATTTCAAGCTAACCCATCCCCAATAGGCAAATGGTGTTTATATTATCCACATATTACAGAGGGTAATGCATGAGACAGAGAAAGGATTGGAAATTGCTCAAGGGTGCCCAGCTAATAGGTGGAACCAAGACTGAATAGCAGATCTGCCTGAGTCCTTAACAATCATGCTTTCTGAAGTTTTGCTTCCAAATTTCATTAAAGCAATGAAATACTGACTCAAGAATACACATGGATTAATAAGATACAATACAAAGTATAGAAAACTCACCCACATACACTATGGAATATAATTTCAATGAAGTTTACATTTCAAATAAGTGATGAAAAGATGGCTTATGGGTAAATGCACTGAGGCAATTAACTCCTTTTTTAATGTTTTTAACTAATTTTAACCCCATATTTAAAAATATATATATAATAGAAATTAGAACAGTTGTCTTCTCTATAGCAGAGTGGAGACTGATCTAGGGACACAAGGGCACTTTCTGAGGAAATTGGGGATGTTCTGTGATTTTACTAGAATCTTGGTTATATGGGTGCTTTTTGAGGGGGGGTCAAAACTCATTGGATTGTACATTTAAAATCTGTAAATTCCCCTCTATGTAAGTTTTATGTTAATTTTTAAAAGGGAGATCTCTATGTAGATCTCCACAACATTGTTAAATGAAAAAAGCAAGTTATAGAATGAGACATGCAATATACCATTTATGCAGAGAAAAAAAATAATTGCCACAAAACAGAACTGTCTCTGTGGATGCAGACTCACGTGTGAATGTCTCATGCTTCTCAGGCCCGGCCACCTGCTTCACCAGGACATTCTCCCTCTCACGTCGATCTTACATGTTCCTAAGAGTTTCTTTCTAGGATGCAAAGAAAAGGCAGACTTCTATATTATAACATCATTAGCTTAAGAGTAAGTTTCCCCACTGTTTATACCACCCACTGGTATAATATTCTCCAGTGAAGAAAAATACTGTCTGTAAGTCCAGAGAAAGGAAATCCCAGGGCAAAATACCCCTAAAAACCAAAATCAGTCAAAGGGAGAAATAAAGTTTAAAACCCATTTACTGCTCACAAACTGCAGTCCCAGACGGTCTTCCTTCTCTGCTCAAGCAGCAACCACACTGGCTCTCCCCTCACCTCTCAGGTACAGATAAGCCCTCTGTTGTCCAGGTAATCACCCATTGATACGGAGATGAACTTCTCCACCCCTGAGGAAAGATGCAAATGCACTAAAGCCTACTTGTTTACACCTCTGAACACTTGTTGATATGCAGATGCACCAAAGCCAGGCGAGAAATTCCGGAAATGTTTCAATTTTACCCACCCTGTCTTTCAGGAATTCTAACTAAAAAGCATGACCTGTTTGTATGGTATATTTTAAGAGACAGCCTAGTGTAATGGCGCTGTTGTTGAGCTAGAAGTCGTCCAGTGATCTGAGTTCTGGTTCTGACTGCCCCTGAGTAGATGGATATTTTTATGCAAGTCATTTAATCTCTGGTCTTCAATTTCCTTGTTGGTTAAATAAATGGGTTAGACTGATGACTGAGGGTCCTTCCTGACCTAGGATTCAGTAAACCTGTTCATTCACACAGACTTTACCTGAACCAGGTTATCTAACCTACAAGAAATATGTGGAAAATAAGATTTCCTTTGCTTTTATATTTTGAAACAGGTGACAAGCAAAGCCAAGCAGCTGAAGGATTCAGTGACCTGCCCCCCAGGTGAGTCAGTGCCAGTTCACCCCATCAAACTCTGAGGACTTTCTTCCAAATAAACCCCTTTCCTAACTTCTTTCAGTCTGATGACGTAGTCCTCTTGCCCAGGGAACTCTATTTGTCACCTCTCTAAAGGGGTGGAATGACAGACACTAACTAGCCAGTCCAGCCCTGCACATACAGTGGGTGCTAAGATGTATTTAATAAGTGTCAAGAAGTCTCAAAACCTTGTTCTCTGAATTGGGGACAAGGAAACACGCAGGGCAAAGCCAGCCTGCTGACCACAGACACACTGTGTGGTTTCCCTGCACTGTCCAGCCCTTGCCAGCACAACCACCGTCCTTCAGAACAGCTTTCCCAAGGATCTGTTTCTCAAAAGCTGTTGCCAGTACTAACTGGACTTTTGTTAGAGTCCATACTTGTTCGCATGGAACCAGGAAGGAAGAAAAACTGAACCCTCCTACTTAAAGTAAACACAGGTCCTAGGGAGAGTAAACCTGCTGAGCAAGCCAGGGGCCAGCAAACAGATCCCAGAAAGTCATCCCCAGGGAAAAGTTGGCACAGATTCGGCAAGGTGTAGGGAAGGGGTCCTTCCAGATTCCTCTTCTCCCAGTAAGGTTATTTGGCAGGGTGTGGAGTCAGAAACAGGCAGGGAGGTATTATGTGGAAGAAGCCTGCCTCCAAGACATTTTCCAAAAATGTCCTCTTGAAAAGGCAGTGTGGTGTGAGAAGTGAACCGGCCTGGACTGGATGGGCACTGGCAGTGGGGGGCTACGTGTCCAGGCCAGGGGGGTCCCCCTGGGGCTGAGTGTTGGCATTCGTCCCCCTTGTTGGATGAGGCCTGGTGGGGGACAGTGGGTGCAGCAGAAGCAGCTTCGAGCCTGAGCAGAAAGCATCCTCCTTGTTGGCAGCTCGCCCGCCTAGGAATTCGCTCTAGTTATGCTCATGCGTAAGGGTGGCCCAGGATTGCGAAGCGCAGCCCCCTTTCCTACACAGTATCAGGTTTTATTCCTTCCCAAAGATCTTTTGCATTCTTTGATCACCTCTGATGCTGTTTATACCCACTATTCCTCAGAGTGGGTATAAGAGGACGAAGATGACATCAGAAAGAACTGGGTTCAAATCCCACCCCTGCTGTTTTCTGAGACCTAATTTCCTCCTCTGGAAAGTTGGAATAGGAGCGCCTGCCTTTCTGGAATGGCGGGTTAAGTGAAGCCCCGCAGCCGCCGCTGCACCTTTCACCTGAACCGCTTGCCCTTCATGCCTGTGATGCACCCCTTCCCCCAGGTTTGGTGAGACTCTCCGAGCTCAAGTCCACGGCCTGGAATTCCAGGACCAGCGCGGCCTTGCCAGATAGCTTCCTCACCCAGCGGGAGGCCGCGGAGCAGGCGGAGGACGTGCAGGACGCAGGGCACCCGCAGGCGGAGGACGCGGACGTGGAGGGTGCCGTGGTCTCGGAGGGCCGGCTGCGCAGGCGGAGCGCCAGGCTGCCCGAGGCAGCGCCCCCGCTGCAGCCACAGGAGAGGGTCAGAGGAAGGAGGCAGAGGGACTTTGATATGGTGGAACAAAATGAATCCAGCGGTGAGGAGAGCCAGAGAAAGGAGGGAACTCGTGCTGCCGAGGAGCCGTGGACTCAGAATCAGCAGAAACTTCTAGAGCTAGCATTACAGCAATACCCACGGGGATCCCCTGACCGCTGGGACAAGATCGCCAGATGCGTCCCTTCCAGGAGTAAGGTGAGTGAGGCGGGGAGACGGGGCTGGCCCGGCGCGCCCCCCTCTCCCTGCTCCGCCCCGCACCAGGCAGGAGCCCAAGTGTGACAGCACACACCCGTGGGGTTCTCTCAGAGAAAATTCCACGTAGAGAACATACATTTCAGACAACAGCCTGCCAACCTCGGGAGCCCTCGCGCTACTTGAGCAGTCTGAGAGGCGCAGGGGTGGCCGGGCAGTGCCCCGTCACCATGCGCACAGGCCGGCGCACCTCAGCTCCGGGGGCTCCCCTGAACCAGAGAGAAGTTTCTCAAAATCTCGGGCCCCTTGGGGCTCTGAACGGATGCGGTGGGTGTCGGCACTGAGCTCTGGAGCCAGGGTCTGTCGGTGGGGGGGCCCCAGAATGACCTTTAGGATTCGTCTTCCCCCTTAGCCCTGACCCTTTATAATTAACTTTTCTGCCTGTGTATTGCTCTTCGTGTCGGCTTCAGGGCCTCTGCAGATAGTTCTCAGTAAACTCCAGAGAGGTGGCAGGACGGCAGGCCCCCGTGGGAAGCCAGCTCCTCACCCCGGTCTTTGCCTTCGGGCTCTGCGCGTTCGGGCCTGGAGCTTCCCGGTGTGGGCTTTCCGACCCAGCCGGCCTTGACGCAGCCTCCTGGGCGTCCCTCCTGATAGCTGTCCCCTTTCTCCTGCAGCACCGGGGACGCTGAGAAATCAGAGGGCCCGCGGCTGCCCCGCCTGTGCCCATCACTCAGTAGCCTCTGGGCACATTTTCATCTACTTTTTTTTTTTTAATTGAAATTCTATGTTGGAAAATCTAGCTTGTGGCTATGAATGTCCCAGGGTGTGTAGGTCTAGTTATCTATCCCCTACGTTAAAATGGTGGAAGTTGAGAATTCCTGGGGAGAAAAATAAACCATTAGCAGTTGATCTACTCGAGAAACACATTCCTCCCAGCCTATCCAACTGGTTTGCCAGAAGTAATTTTTTTTTTCCTGAATTTCTCTACGTTTGTCACGACACAGGCATTTACATGTGTGATGAATTGAATTGACACTGGCTTCAAATGTTGGAGCCCGAACTATGGGTCCCTAAGATAGTAAGAACCTCGTTGCCTCAGGGTTTGCAAACCTCCTGTTCCGAGCAGACATGAGCAGCACCTTTACTGTCCCGCTGGGTTCCCTTTGAGCCCGGATGTTAGCCGCAGATCTAGGAGGGGTCGCCAGCTGGCTCACCTGCCATGGGGGTACTTCCTGTAAGCGGCCTGTGAGCTGCTGGCGATTCTGGGCCCAAAGGAGGAGCCTTGGCCTCGCAGGCAGGCAGCAGAACTATTAAGGAAAGGCGATACTTTTTAAAACTCCAGGGCAAGTAGCCTTTGGAGATGTAGAAAAGGCACTTACTAGCAGGGACCCTCATCACAGCACTCAGCCAAGATCCTAGGAAGAGGAGCATGAACGCCTGCTGTCCGCCTGCGGCAGCCCTGGAGGGACAGTTGCAGGGAAGCTAGGAGCTTGCTTAGCCTGCCTGCCAGGCAGAGGGCTGAGGCTGAGGCGGGAGGGCCCAGCTCACCCCTGCCGGTCCCGGGGTCCTGGCTGACTGCCCCCCCAGGAAGGCCCAGCCGCCCGGAGGGAGAGGCAAACCCCGACTGTAATACCGAGGCTTCTCTGAAGTGACGCGCTGTGATGGAACAGCGAAATTGTGAAGTAATTCTGATAATTAGCGAGCTGACAGTCTTGACGACCTGTCCCTCGCCCCTGGCCTCATCTGCCTGGGACCAGGGCACTCACCTGGGAAATGACAGGCAGGCGCTGCAGGGAGCAGGGGGAGAGCGCCCCCAGCTGGGTGGCCCAGCCCGCAGAGCTCAGGCCTCCAGGGGAAGTAACCTCACCTTTTTCTCTTTCCACAGGAAGACTGTATCGCTAGATACAAGTTGCTGGTTGAACTGGTCCAAAAGAAAAAACAAGCTAAAACCTGAATATTCTGGAAGATGATGTTCACCTTCGTTTTCCAAAATAGTTATTTTAAAAATCTTATGCAGAGATTTGAATTTTGTACTTCAGTATTTCTATATGTCATGTGCCTTAGTAAAAAAATAATAATAAAGTAAAAATAAATGTTGTGCTATGTTGTTTAAACAAATACTGTGTTAAAGGCAAGAAAGGGTTTGAGTATTTTACAAATTATTTTCTCCCTCATCACAGCAAAGTTTGCTTTCCTGGAGAACAAAGTGCACAGTGCTTTCTAATAACCAGGCAAATACATAGTTTTGAAGGAACTTACAGAGGATCTAATGTGTCAGGAAAACGTTTCTTCAACCACAGAGCGCACCAGCGCGCCAGTTCCTGGAAGCGGGAGGCGGAGCCTGCAGGGGGACAGCAGCAAGGTGCTGAGCAGGCGAGGTCCCCACGGTTAGTGTCTAGAAGAAAACCAGAGGAGATGAGCAAGGCCACAGGCAATAAACTCTAATTTGGGTTGTTTAGTTGAAATGCATCCCCAATGGGCAGAGAGTCCAGAAAACATGCAGGAAAGGCTTTAGGAACTGATGAAATTGGGTCCTCTTGTTCAATCACTCAGTCATGATGTCACACTGTTAATTTCTACGACCTCTCACCATCAGATAGAATGCCTTTTTAAAGCTCTGTCGTTTCAGGGCTTGGAAATGGTCTGCTAAGTGCAAATTGCCTAAATTTGACAGCCATTAAGATCCCCAGAGCACACTGGGGCATGTGATTTGATAAAAGGCCCACAAAGATACCATTTTTCTCTAAGAATTGAAATGAGGTCAAGTTCCCTGGAGAGAGGGTTTGGTGGCAGTGGCCACCACTGGCCCTTTAAACTGTGATCTTCGGAGGATGCCCTCAGCCCCACCACCTCCCTAATCAAGACCTCGTGCAGACTCCCGTCTTGGGGGCCTCCAAAGGGGCAGTTGAGAGGTAAAACAAAAACAGTCATTTATCTTCATGAACTGAGTCATTGGCAGCAGCTCCAGTCAGCCTCACCCAGGTCGGGAGCCACCCGGGCAGCAGCAAGGGGCCAGGCAGCAGCGGGCAGGAGAGGCCCGCGGGCCGAGGCGTCAGTCAGGCCTGGCAGCTCACTGCCCTTCGGTAACGAGCCACAGCCACGCAGGCCTGGCCACCGCACAGGGCGGTCTTGGAGCAGGACTGCTGGGTGGGCCGCAGTGCGGGGAGGGAAAGAAGGGCAGTGCAGGGCAGCAGGAGGCTGGGAGCCTGTTTCGGTGAGTCCAGGGAATGTACAGGGGAAGTAGCAATGTAAAATTCACAGCCATCATTATTTCTGTTTCGCTGCACATCTAAACTCAGCCCAATGCAGGATTTTTCTCAAAACAGAAAATTTTTGATGAGCGGAAAGACTGAACGTGAAAAACCACAGAATTTTCTCCATTCCTCAACTCGAAACTGGGGAATAATGGTAGCTGCCCAGTAGGTTATTGTGAGGATAACTAGGTGACCTGTTATCCCTGCACGTGCGCCTGGCTTGTTGAAAACAAATAAATGTTCTTTTTCTATTTGACCATCTAGGCTTCCCATCACCACCGTTTTAAGTGGCTTGTTGACACAGCAGGGCTGATGGCTGACTGGGCTCATCCCATCTCATCCCCTGCAGGCTGCTGCTAGCTGTGGCCTGGGGCATCTTCAGTGTCCTGTATGGACTCCCGGGGCTCAAGGGCACCTGCAAAGGGCGTGCAGACTCTGGAGTGTATAGTTTTCTGGGGGGAGAGGGTCCACATCTGTCACTGGTGCCCCAAGAGTCTCTCACCCAAAAAGGTCATTGGCCTCCATTGCAGGATTCAGCTCATGGAGGCCAGTGGGGCACAAGGACAAACCTTGCACTTGGCTTTTGACCCAAAGTGGTCCAGGCCCCAGCTCTGCTGCTTGGGAACAGGGGCTCTGAGTTCCTTCAGACTCTTGGCGGCTATTTCCTGTCAGTGAGCTGCCTCACATGGAGGCGGCAGCCTCCCTGTCACTGGCTGCCTGGCCCTGAGCCCTACCACCTGCCTCAGGGGTGGTCTAAGGAAAGGGCCAGGTTTAAAGCTGGAGTCAGGTGCAGTGGGCAGAGCAGCTGCCAAGCTGTGCAAAATGTCCAGACTTCTCAGGCTTGAAAGGAGGTCTGGGCCTTGAGCATGGTGAGGCCTGAGGCACAGGACTGGACCTTCCGATTCTTCAAGGTCCCCACCCCACGTGGCCCCCCGAGAGAATGAACAGTAGCTCTTTCTGTTGGGTGGAAAGCACTGGGCTGGCACAGGGCGCATCCTCTGTGCCACCCTTGGGTCCCCCAGGCATGCTAGTGGCCAGGCTGGGGCCTGTGAGGGAACCAGGCCTTGGGGCCTCCCCTCAACTTCCCAAGAACTGGGTCTCATCCTTAAGTTGTTTACTTGTACTCTCTCCACTGGGGCACCATTTCTCTAAGCCATGTATGGCACCCACTTTTAAAGCTACTCACACATTCTGATTCATCCTGTTAGAACCCCTGGCTGGTCGAAAGGTTCTGGCCAGTGCTGTCAACACCTCCACAGGAGACAGGAGGTGTGAGGCTGTGCGTTACACGCTGTGTTATTAGAAACAGGGTTGTGGGGAGGTGTTCTTTGCAGACCACATTGCTTAGGTTTCCAGATGATCAGGGGCTTCTGTGACGTTTGTGGGAACCACTGAGGTGGCCTTGCACGCCCGTCTCTTCCTAAGCCCTGTGTGCTGGCTGAGTCCCAACCCCCGGAGGGGATGCTGTTTATAATATGACTGGAACACGGCAGCCAGTGGGGTTACACTGTTGTTGGTATGTTTCCACATGCCCTTCTCTATTTTAGAATAAAAATCATATGCTTTGCCCTGTGAATGTTTTTGGACACATTAGAAAATGCCTCTTGCCAAAGGGCTTTTTCTTGATATAGGCCATGCTCACCCCCAAATCCAAGTCCACCTACCTCTTTGGAGGTGGATAACTAATCCCTTTAAAATAATTATTTAATTCCTAGGTAACATCTATAGGCGATTTGTTGAGGTTGTCTTAGCAGTTAGGTGTTCTCCTAAAATTTAAATGGCACAGTTTAAACTGTTATATTCTGTACACATGGGTGGCTCCATGTTCCAAGCTGTAAGGGGCAGTCCAGTGCACACCCATCCCCACACATGCTGGTGGACTGTGTTACACCAGCCGTTAGGGGGCCCGAGGGGTTCCGACCTTCCTCAAGAGGACAGCTGGCTGAGAGATGGACATTCGCTTTGTTTGCTGTTGACCTACAAAGCCCCAGGGATGGAAGGTTCCGCTGATCCTGAAGCTCTCCCACCCTGGGTTCAAGGGAAACATACCTGAGTCAGAGTCTATCCTGACCAAGGTCTCGGGCAACTGGCTCTTCTGGCCACTGGTGCTCACAGGTGTCCCCCACCACGGCCAAAGGCCGCCTGTGTGGTCTCATTCCTTCCAGACCAGAGGCTGTATCTGGAGACCAGGCTTTGGGTGACACCCAGGTAACTGTGGTGACTTACATAATTCAAGCTCAGTCATTTGGTGAAAACAGATTTTGCTACTCTGCCCTAAATTATAGAGTCCCTCCCTGCAGTGGTCCCCGCACAAGGGGCTGAGGAGTAAGGGGCATCGCCTCAGGTGTGAAGGCCCATGGCCCCCACTCCTGCCTGGCGGTGGTGGTGGCTTTTCCGAGGTGACCCCTCCCTCCAGGTTCCCACAGCCTCCGCTGGGTGCCACGACTCTGGGACCAGAAGCCAGACTCAGGGGGCCCACACTGGACCCTCACACTTCGAGTGCTGCAAGAACCCAATGAAAACCTGCTCCCACCTACCCAGAGGCCCAGCTGAGCGCTCGCACCCGGTCAGCATCCCCCAGCTACTACACGAGCAAAGCCCATCTTCCGTTAGCACAACTGCAAAGGAAACCCCAGTTCATGGCATGGGATTGGCCAAGTTCTGAGTGGCAGTGAGGGAGTCATGTTTTATTTTGTGCATTTGGAGTTACAAAGGAAAAGGAACAATCTCTGTTATGTTTTCTTTTTCTGTCATTACTCAAAAGGAAATATTTTGTAAAATTTATGATATTTGGGATAAACAGTTTGGTATTTTATTTTGGTTCCAATGTGTTTGACAAAGGAAGACCCTGCTGCCACAGAGGGTAGCTGGCTCTGCACCCCCGACCAGGGCTCAACCCCAGTCAGAAGACCCAGCCGAAGCAAGCCCATTGGAATTCTTCTCTTCGGCTAAAATGAAAGCTACCCTGTTATGTTAAAACTGCAATTGAAGAAGTGAATGTGGAGGTATTTGCCAGGGCAGCCTCACGCAAGGGGAGAGGATTCTGGCCCAGGGGGTCGGGGAGGCAGCCCTGGGACAGGACCTCGGCAGCGAAGCCGCCCTTGCTTTAATTCTGAGACTTGTCAGAATTTCCAAATTCTCTGCCCACACAGCCCCCAACAGCTGCTGGCAAGGAAGCCTGCCAGTTCACAGTGAGCTGCCCTCTCCCGGAAGCAAAGCCAGTGGGCAGCAGGGCAAGGGCTGCAGACCTGGCCATGTGCCCCCTGCCTATTTTGGTGCCATTTTCTGGGTCTTGGGTTGCACATGTTTCCAGAGTCAGACCCAAACCAGAGCTGCAGCAATGCAGAAAGAAGGCTACTCAGTAGAGGAGTTTTACATGTAGGGCATAAGTCAGAAGAAAGTAAAGAAACTGGTGGGACCTTAAGCTGTAGCCAGGCTGGGAGAAGCCACAGGCCAGGGACGGCCAGCTGCATTTTATGAGGTCACGGTCCTGCCTACTCGAGGTTTTGGGGCCAGCAGAGCTTTGCTCAGTCCCATAATAAGATATAAGACTGAGAATTTATGTGAGTGAAGTGTTGAAGCCTCACCTGACTGACAGCTGGGAAGGGGCTCCCCAGCACCATGCCAGCTCTCAGGCCAGCCACAGGCCCACGACAGGAATTTCTTCCACAAAGATGTGACAAGCTGTGAGACCTCAGGCAAGAGCCCAGGAAGGAAGGGATCCCCAAGGCGGCCAGTGCTAGGAAGGGACAGAACGGCAGCCTGATGGTGAATGGCGCCCAAGGCGGATGAGGCCAGGCAGACTGTGGACCTATCAAGGGATCAGGGGTTTGCCCAGGACCCTGTGTCCAAGTGCCACTCCAGAGGCTCCCACAAGCCCACCAGGTGGATGGTCCGTCAAGGAGGGGAACCACTGCACTAGGCCAAGGGTTTGTGGAGAAAATGCACACATTATTTACTTCAATGAACCCTGAGTATGTGGCCAGTTCCGCCACAGTATTCACCTGCCCGTGCTTCTCTGGGAAGAGACAGGGAACCAGAAAGGTTGTTGCGACAGGAACAGTGGCTGTGCCAAAATGCAAAGTATCCTAATTAATCCGTCTGCTTGTTAAGTGAGCCAAGTGAAAAACACCAGATGCATCAACCACAATTTGAGGGAAACCAAATTAACTCAATCAGCAAAAAAGTGAATTTCTTTTCAAATTTTAAACTTCAGAAGGTGTTACCAAAACCACAAGGCTGCAGGCTGGCTGCCCCAGCCATGAGGTTACTGTGCTTGTTACTGCTGGTTGCAGCTTTGCTGGACGCTCAGAGCCCCGGCCCACCACGCAGGCCTGGACAAGTCCCCCTTGTCATCTGAACCCCGCTCCATGCCACCAAACTGCCTCTGTTCGTGTCACCCAATGCTGCTGGATCCAAGAGGCATTTTCAGGTTTTATTTATAGAAACTGACATTTGGTGGGCAGTGTTGCCGCTCAGCTTCTGTAGCCTCAAGATTTTCTGGAATGAGGTGCACAGGAGCGAGTGAGGCAGGCCGCCTCCCTGGTCCCCCCTCAGAGGCTCCGTGTCCCACCAGTTCCTGGTGCCTCGGGGGCTGCCCTCCTGGCGCCTGCGCGAGCAGACTCCCCACGCTCCAGGGCATCCGGCACCCACCTGCGGCACCCAGGCCCTCCCCGCCCTCCGGCTGGCAGCCTGCTGGCCCGGTAGGGGTCGAGCGGGGCCCACAGCACAGCGTGTGTGCTGGCCGCCTCCAGGTCTCAGCTTGGCCACAGGGTGGCCTGGAGAGGCACAGTCCTCAAGACACGTGTGTCTGGGCCCCACGAGGCTGGACACACGGGCACACCCAGCCTGGGGCGGCTTCACCTGCTGTTCCCAGTGGAGGGGCGCTGGGCCTGTGCTTGGATTGTCCGCCACACACACACCCACCTCGCTTGCCACAGGTGTTGCTCCGATTTGTGCTGATTTGCCCTTTGGCAGCTATGTGGCAGCATGGCCCCTCCCAGCTTCAGTTCCCTCACCGGTAAAGCGGTAAAACAAATCACACCTCACAAGGCTGCATGGAGGGTGACTGAGACACAGCGCATCCTCCGGCTCCCTGTGGGCCCCACCTGCCAGGGCAGGTTAGCAGGAGTGAAGGCACTGCAGTTCCCCCTCACTCACCAGAGGGCTTCAACTGGAAGAAATCGCAAGTATCAGGTACTATGAACAACACCTGAGTTCAAGCCACTTGAAACAGCTCGTGGGTTTGGGAATTTCCAGTGAAGACAATGCTGAGGAGGAGGCATCAGCTGGCCCAGGGCCGCTGCTACGGTGCCCAGATCAGAGGTCTGCACCCTCCTCACACCCACCTCTTCCCTGCATCTGCAGGCTCTGGGCTGCCTTCCTCACCACGCCTCTGTAACCACAACCGCAGAAACTGCCCCTCCATTGCAATCAGGAGCCCCTTCCTGCAAACCACAGCACGTTCCCACCTCACATGCTGGGCCCATTCAGGACACGTGGAAAGCACATGCCCTCCTTCCCGAAGCCTCTTGTTTCCCATAGGTTGCTTCTCTCGGCCCTGCCTTTGCTCTCCCAGCTCCTGGAGACCCGCGCCCAAAAACAGATGGGCCATGCAGTGCTGCAGCTCCAGCTGTGGCTCTGCCAGTGAGCCCACGCCTGCACCCCCCGGGCCTCAGCAGAGCCTTACCCTGTGTCAGGAGGTGGCGTTGGCCAAAAGCATTGGCTTTCCTTCCGGATTTGCTAATGAGGGTTTCAAGCTCAGGGCCCAAGAAACTGGTCATCAAAACACACCCTTTGCAGGTGGAGAGCATATTCTCATATAAAAATGTGTGACACCCGATGAACAGGACGTGACAGGTCCAGACAGGGGAAACTGCACATCTAGCCTAGAAAATCCCGGGGTTACAGCAAACACAAAATTCAATTTCTGAAATCTTTCAAGTGTTTGTCACTTTTTATTTAAGTGATGAAAGCAGGCTACAAGATCAGGTGTATGCTGCAATCCAACTATGCAGGAGAAGTGCACGAGAAAAGACACAGGAGAATGAGAGAGATGTAGTTTTAATGTAACAATTGCCAGCAGGATGATGTAAAGGGAGGTTTCTTCTTTTTAGTTTACAAATTTTCAAGTTTTTTGACAAATAGTCCTAGCTTTTGTAATTTAAAAATATATATGAATGCTGGCACAGTGTTTCAGCTCCCCGACAGTCTGCCTGTCCTACAGTCCAGGGCTGGACACCGGGCCCCAGGCAGCCAGAGGGATTTGCAAGGATCCATGCGCAGCACCGCCCACCCCACCCCGGGGTCCGCCCCTTCCACAGACCCACCAACCTGAGCAGCGGCCAAAACCACAGAGGGAACTCCCTTCACAAACATCTCGGCTGCGCTAACAGCACTGTAAGCATTGGCTATCACCATGACGGGGACCTTTCTTTTGATGCCAATAAGGCAAGGAATAGGATTACACAGGGGGTAACAGTTGGCATGAATTTTCAGCAAGGTAAACATTTTTTAAAGTTTACAAAAGTTCGTGAAGACTTCATTTTGAAAGGCCTCGTTTAATTTATATGTTTCCTGTTAGTAAAACTAAGATGAACTGAGAGGTCTAAAGGTCAAAACAAAAACCCATTTTCCATTTTTAAAAGCAAAACTACATTTCACTGTAAGGCACCTTGTGCCCACAACTCCAAGGGCCTGTGTAGGGAGAGTCCAGCTGCAGGGAGCGCCCTGTCTTCTGCTTGGTTGATAAGAGAGATTAAGAAAACTTGGCAACTTGTTTTTCTTGGCATTCGTTCCCCGTGCTTGCTCTTGACCCACTGCACTGCTATCACACATCCACAGGACTTAAGCAGAGTCCAGATAAGACCTAGCCGATGGAAACCCATTTTCCACGCAGAGCATACTCTTCCAAGGGTCGGTGCTGGGCAGTGAACAGCAGGAGCGGCTCGAACTTCTCAGAGCAAGAGAGCAATGACAGGGAGCGACAGCCCGCAGCCCAGAGCAGGGCGCTGGCTCACGGCCGGAGGGGTGGGGCTGCAAGACGCCTCAGGCATAGTTACACCGAGATACGAGTACCGGTAAACAGCCAAGCTAAATGGCATATTTTTTAAGAAATAAAAGCTGCATAGCCAAGTAACAATGTGTCTGGAGTTGATTACTTGGAGAGAGTGTAAGTGAGGAGGGACTTAATGATGAGTCTATGATATTGCTTAGCCCTGGGAGAGGCAAGACTCTCCAGAATCAGATATTTTCCATTTATATATAAAAAAGGAAGTCTGTTCAGGAAACTAAACTTCATTTCTTAATATTAAGTTAAAAGCCTAGATCCAGTTTTCCTTGCTTATTCAATTTTTTAATTACTGGGAGCAAATCACACAGATGAGTATAATCTGGGTTAGTAGGTGTAGGACAAGCTGAGCATCTGCAAGCACCGCAGGTGACTGATGCACACCAAGACCCAAGACCCACCCAACAGGGTTTGGTTTCTCTCTTGTTTAAATGCCTCTGGTTAAAGCTAACTATATAAACTGGAGGAATTTAACCTCTACCAAGCAGTGTTAATACTACCTTATTAGTGTGCTATATATAATTCATTATCTCGGCTGGAATTTGTTTTCCTTTTATCTGCATTGTCATTATTTTGCTGTTTGCACCATGGCAGCGTTCAGAGTATGCTCTTTCTCTAAGAATTACCTAAGAGTTGAACACAGGCTGCTCTGCTCTGCACAGAACTTCCAGTTGTGCCAAGTCTCCTAAGTACAGTTTGAGATGCCCAGACAAGTCATACTGATGTTCCACAATGCACCCAAGGACTGCTGGGGTACACCGGCCCTGAGGCGCCTTCGGGGCCTGCATCCTCTCTAAAGAAGTGCCAGTGGCACCACCACTATGGCTGCTCACATCCTTGCTGACTTTGCTCCCTCACAAGCCAAACTGACAACTATTCAAGAATGAGATACCAGAGACTTCTAGAGCACAGGGGTGAGGCTGAAGTGCCTCCTGCACCCCCGAGGCCAAGGCAGCCTGCACTAAGGGTCAGAGCTGCAGCGGCACACACCCCTCCCCCAGGCTGGCACAGCATCATACAGAGAAGCCTCCCAAGCCTCCAGTTCCTCCGGTGGGAAAAGAGAGCCCAGGGTGGCCAGCCAGCCCCTGCCCAGCACTGTGAGTCACTTCAGAGGAACCCCAGCTCCAGTTCCACCCCATGGCGATTGCAGAGCAATCTGTGGGGTTCAGTCTCTGGGAAGCTGTGCTGGAGACACAGGGAGGGTCTTCCAATAACCAGTGCACAGATTTCAGCAGATGGGTTCCTACCTGCAAAGCCCAAGCAGTGGTTCCAACTAGTAGCTCTGCTCGCCTGCAGAAGCAAGTCAGCTGTCCGGTCTGACCAGAGAACTCCGCAGGGGACAGGCTGGCCACGCCTGGAGGCTGTTCCACCCCTGCTTAAGTAGTGGAGCTACTTTACAGTACTGCTCACTGCTAAGTGTGGCTCCAAGCCACCTGACCAGGAAGTCTGGCCAGACACCTGGAGGCTGTGTAGCCCGGTAATGCTCAGAGATTACAGCAGGCAGAACTGATCATCCAGAGCAAGTCTTGGGGGATGGTTGGCTTGAGTCAAGACAACAGAAAGCCCTGCTACGTTTGAGTCAGTTTCCTGAATCTGCCCAAGCAGGGGAGCTAATTTTTAGCCCTACCCACAATGCAGTGTAGCTCCCGGCCCCTTCCACCCAGGGCGCCTGACTGTTCCCAGAGAGGCTGACTGGTGCTGCCCACCCCTACTCCTGGACCCGTTCCAATCCTGCCCAGGTGAGGGAGCTAATTCATAGCTCTACCCACTACTGAGGATAACTTTGGGTATCACCTGACCAGAAAGCCTGGCCAGAATACCTGGAAAGCCCAGCAATCTGAGCAAGCTGTCTAGCAGGCAAAGCTGATCATTTGCAGAGCAAGTCTAAGTGACCCCATTCAGCGAGGGAACTTGTGGTATGGGCTGGTTTGAGTCAAGACCACAAAGAGCCTTACCGGTCTCTCCTGCTCCACCTGAATAGGCAAACTAATTTGTAGCCCTGCTCATTGCTGAATATAGCCTTCCACCAGACCAGAAGACCAACAAGGCAACCAGCAAGCTGCTAAGCCTGTCCAACAGCACTGCATACAATAGCATTTGAACAGAGAGCCCAGCCTGTGGCTTCCCATCTGCAAAGCAAAACTCACAGTGCTGCCTGGCCAGGAAATAGAGTGCATAGTCTTGCTCGGTTAGGGTCCCCAAATAATGAGCTGTGCAGGCCCTGGAGCCCATTCTGCTGTCCCACCAGGGTGGGGAAGCTGATTCAGAGCTCCACTTACTGCTGGGTATGGTAGCTGATCCTGACTATCTAGTAAGCCTGACCAGAGAACCCAGGCAACACTGGGGCCCATCCTACACCCATTCGTGGGCAGAGAACCAAGCCCGCAGTCCTAGCCAACTGCTTCCAGATAGGAGCCTCAGGGTTTGGTCAGTGGCCTCACCCAAAACCAGACCCTGAGAGCAGGCCCACCTGTTCAAGAATATTACCAGCAGATAAATCCAGAGACCCAAAATGAGCTGACTGGGGAAGGGCTGCCTCTGCCAAAGTGAGGTGGTAAACTCTGGGAAAGGAGTCCACTTACTCAAATGCACAGATACCAAGGTAGAATCAAGAGTCACAAAAATGTGGGTGAACTTGACACTGCCAAAGCAGACTGACGAGGCTCCAGTAACTGACCTACAGAAATGGGGATCTGTGAGCCATCAGACAGGATTCAAAATAATCCTCTTAAAGAAGTTTTAGTGAACTACAAAAACACAGAGAACTAAATGAAATTAGGAAAAAAATGCGTGAACAAAATGAGAAGTTCAACAAATAAAAACCACTAAAAAAATTCTACAGCTGAAAAATACAACTGAAGAACTCAATAAAGAGCCTCAAAAGCAGACTCAACCATGCAGAAGAATCAACAACCTAGAGGAAAGGACATTTGAGATTATTCAGAGGATTAAAAAAGAAAAAGAATGAAAGAGTTAAAAAAAAAAAGCGTACAGGTCACAACCAAAACAAACAATACAGGCACACCTCATTTTATGATTTTACTGCCTTTTTTTTTTTTTTTTTACAAATTTAAGGTTTTGTGGCAACCCTATGTCCAGCAAGTCTTTATTGATGTCATTTTTCCAACAGTATTTGCTCACTTAGTGTCTGTGTGTCATGTTTTGGTAATTCTCACAATATTTCAAACCTTTTTGTTATTATATTTGTAATGGTGATTTGTGATTATAACGTGCTACACATCACTTATCATCATGGAAATATAAATTAAAACCATAATGAGATATCATCTCACACAAGTTAGGATGGCCACCATCCAAAAGGTAAGAAACACCAAATGCTTGCAAGGATGTGGAGAAATAGGAAACCTCCTTCATGTTGGTAGGAATGCAAAATGGTGCAACTGCTGTGGAAAGCAGTATGGAGGATCCTCAAAAAACTAAAAATAGAACTACCATTTGACCCAGTAACTCCACTCCTAGGAATTAACCCAAAGAAAACAAAATCCCTGATTTGAAAAGATATATGCACCCCTATGTTTATCACTACTTACAATAGCCAAGATATGAAAGCAACCTAAGTGCCCATCAATGGATGAATGGATAAAGATGTGGTACATTTACACAATGGAGTATTATTCAGCCATAAGAAAACAGATCCTATCATTTGCAACAACATGGATGGACTAGAAGGTATCATACTCACTGAAATAAACCAGGCGGACAAATACCATATGATTTCACTTATTTCTGGAGTATAAAAATAAAACAGAAGGAACAAAACAGCATTAGACTCACACACACACTGAAAAGTGACTAGTGGTTTCCAAGGAGGAGGGGTTGGGATGGGTGGCTGGGGAAGGTGATAAAGGGGCACAATAATTTGCAATCACAATATAAGCTAATCATGGGACTGCTGAACCACTGTGATGTACATTTGAAACCCACATAAGATTGTATATTAATAATACTTTAATAAAAGATATATATGACATACTTTTTTTTGACAATACTATTATGCCCTTAATAGATCACAGTAAGTGTAAGCATAACTTTTACATATACTGGGAAACCAAAAGTTTATTTGACTTGCTTTCTTATAATAGTCACTCTATTGCAGTGGTCTGGAACTGAAACAACAGTATCTCCAAGGTATGCCTGTATTCACATTATGGGAATTCCAGAATGAGAAGAAAAAGAGAATGGGGCAGGAAGTATATTTAAAGCAATAATGGCTGAAAACTTCCCATTTCTGGGGAGAGAAAGGGACAGCCAGAGCCAAGAGGTCCAAAGAACCCCAAATATGTAGAACCTGAATAAGGCTACAGGAGACATAATTTAACTGTCAAAATTAAAAATCAAATGTTGAAAGTAGCAAGAGAAAAGAGAGAGATTACATATAAGGGAGCCTTCACAAGACTACACATGGACTATTCAAAGGAAACTTTTCAGGCAAGGAGAGAATGGGATGATATATCCAAAATGTTGAAAGAAAAAAACTACCAACCAAGAATTCGATATTTGGCAAAGCTGAGCTTCAGAAATGAAGGATAAAAATTTTCCCCAACAAACAAAAGCTGAGGGAATACATCAGTCTAGATCTACCTTACAACAAATACTAAAGGGAGTTCTCTGAGTGGAATTAAAATAAAATAGTTTAATTGTATCATAATTATCATAAAACATTGGTAGTGCAAAACTCACTAGTAATAGTAAATATATAGCCCAAGATAGATTCTGAAGCATGGTAAAGGTGGTGTACAATCCCAACTCTAGTTTAAGAGTTTAGCAACACAGTAAAAATACCCATAACTTGTGTAAAAAAAAAACATGCAAACTGTAATATCAGTAACCTAAAATGTGAGGGAGAAAAGTAAAAGTATAAAGTTTAGGTATGCTATTGAAGTTGTTTTAGATATACTATTGAAGTTAGGTTGTTATCCATGTAAAAAGAGTGTTGTAATTTTAAGATACTTTATGTAAGCCTTATGGTAACAATAAGGTAAAAATACGCAGTAGTTACAGAAAAGAATATGATAAAGGAGTCAAAGGAAATTGATACCAAAAGACATCAAAATACAAAAAAAGACCACAAGATAATAAACAAGTAACACTGGATTTACACAATAGCTGGAAAACAGTGAACAAAATGGCAATAGTAAATCCTTACCCAGCAATGATTATTTTAAATGTAAATGGATCAAATTCTCCAGTAAAAGCAAACAGAATGAATGGATTAAAAAAATCAAGATCCTGCTTCCTGAAGAGTCACGGAGTCAAGGCAGGAAGAAGTTCAGCCAGGACAGGGATTCTGCTCATACAAGAGATTTAGTTGGAAATCAAGAAATTCCTTGAATATGCTGCTTGCCAAAAGCTTTTTTTTGCTGGAGTCAGTGCCTGAGGCTCAAAGGGGGTGAGAGCAAATCTGGACAAGTGGTGGCCTGCTAACTCCTGACAGACCTCTGCCCTAAGCGATTTTTGGAAGCCCTGTCTTCATTGACTGGGAGCCATTTCAGTTGGAAGGAAGCAGGTAAGTTGCACACACAAAAAATGACATACAATTAAAAATATTCATTCAGCATTGTTTGTGGTAGTGAAAAATTAGAAACAACCTAAACGTCCATCAGTAGGACCAGTTAAAGAATGGTACATCTGACTTTGGGGGAAAATAGATGGCAGTGTGAGAAGTGAGACAGAAACCGCCTCCAAAAACCATATATAACACAAAAATACAGCAAACACAACTAATCCTGAAAGTGTTACCTGAAGGAAGACTGCGACAGACTGCCTACATCTGGGGAAAAGGGAGGACCTCATGGAAAAGGGTAAAGTACAAAGCCTCGATCTCTCACGACCCAAACCCTGTCCCCCACCCCAGCCCACCAGTGGGAGAAAGAGAAATGGAGTGGGGAGTGGAAGCCCAGGAATTCTAAATACCCACCCCTGCAGATCTACTCCAGGAGCACAAACACCACATTACATGGTGCCCTGGAGATTAGAGGGGTTAGGAAGCAAAGAAGGTAGAGTACTCTGAGACTAAGATTCCAGCTGCTTATGGAGAACAGGTACCCACAACTGGCTACTCCATGACAAAATGTATGCGGGAACTTTGAAAGACTTCCCAACAGTGAGAGGGCTGCTAAAGGGGTGGATTTCACAGAGCTTGCTGCTCAGGAGAAAGAACACGTGAGTAAAATCGTCCCGGCACTCAGCCCAGGAGGTTGGGAAATTTCAGGAGCTTCAGACACTCCATCCCCTTGGCTGGCAACACAGCCCTGGGGCTACCAACCATGACACACAGCCTGACCTTGCTTCCTCCTAGCACGCACCATCTCCCAAAACTGCTACCCCCACCATTAATCCAGGCTAGCCAAAGGGCAGCATCGCCTATGGCAGCTATAGGGGTGTAAGGCAGGGGCTCCTGCGTTCCTGCTAGGCCCGCTGGCCCAGACAGTGGAGGTAGGCACTGCGGCCGAGAGGCAGAAAAGAGCTCTGTCTTCACGGCAGGCACCAGCACCGCTCACCTGTGACCCCTATCATTGCTCCAGGTGCTGGGCAAATCCAGAGAGTAGAGATTCTGGGCACAAGAGGGCGCCACCAACACAAAGATATTATTCTGTATTATTCAGTACAAATATGAAGCGGCAAAAGAACCTTGTTCAATCCAAAATCCTTCAAACACCAGAAAGAGGGCAAAGTGAAACTGAAATCAAGTCTTCTTGATAAAGATTTCAAAATAAAAATAACAAACATGATCACAGAGCTACAGAAAAATATTCAAGATCTCAGGGACGACTACAAGAGACAGAAACTTTGAAAACTACAGTATCTGAAATGAAACATACAATGGAGGGATTTAAAAGCAGATTAGAAGTAGAGGAGATGGTAAGTGAAACAGAAATTAGAGAACAGGAATATAAAGAAGCTGAGGCACACAGAAGACAAGGATCTCTAGGAATGAAAGAAAATAAGACAACTCTGTGACCAATCCAAATGGAGCAATACTCACATTAAAAGGGTACCAGAAGAAGAAGAAGAAGAAGAGAGAAAACGGGGTAGAAAGTGTCTTTGAGGAGGTAATTGCTGAAAAATTCCCCAATCTGGGGAAGAAGATAGTCTCTCAGGCCATAGAAGTGCACAGATTTCCCAACACAAATGATCCAAGGAGGACAACAAGATATATAATAATTAAAATGGCAAAGATCAAGGAGAAGGACAGAGTATTCAAAGTAGCCAGAGAGAGAAAAAAGATCACCTACAAAGGAAAACCCATCAGGCTAGCAGCAGACTTCTAAGCAGAAACCTTACAGGTGCAAAGGGAGTGGCATGATGTATTTAATACAATGAAGAAGAAGGGCCCTGAACCAAGAATACTCTACCTGGTAAGATTATCACTTAAATTTGAAGCAGGAATTAAACAATTTTCAGATACACAAAAGCTGAGAGAATTTACCTCCCACAAACCATCTCTATAGGGTATTTTGGAGGGACTGCTATAGATGGAACTGTTCCTAAGGTTTAATAGCTGTCACCAGAGGTAATAAAACCACAGTAAAGAAAGTAAAAGAATTAATTACTAAGGAAGTGCAAAATTAAATCAACTACCCACCAAATCAGTCAAGAGATAGACAAAGATAACAGAATATGATACCTAGTATATAAAGAATGGAGGAGGAAGAAAAAAGGGAAAAATAAAAAAAATAGAACCTTTAGATTGTGTTTGTAAGAGCGTAGTAAGTGAGTTAAATTACACTGTTAGATAGTAAGGAAGTTACCCTTGAACCTTTGGTAACCACAAATCTAAAGCCTGCAATAGCAATAAGTAGATGCCTATAGGTAATCACACTAAATGGTCTGAATGCACCAATCAAAAGATACAGAGTCACTGAATGGATAAAAAAAAGAAGACCTGTCTATATGCTGCCTACAAGAGACTCACTTCAAACCCAAAGACATACACAGACTAAAAGTGATGGGATGGAAAAAGATATTTCATGCAAAAAATATGGAGAAAAAACACGAGTTGCAATACTTAAAGTAGACTTCAAAACAAAAAAAGTAACAAGAGACAAAGAAGGACATTATGTGATGATAAAGGGGTCAGTTCAACAAGAAGACATAACCATTATAAATCTCTGCACATCCAATATAGGAGCACCCAAATATGTATAACAAATACAAAATTAAAAGAGGAAATAGAATGCAATGCATTCACTTTAGGAAACTTCAATACACCACTCACTCCAAAGGACAGATCAACCAGACAGAAAATAAGGAAGGTGACAGAGGCACTGAACCACACATTACAACAGATGGACCTAACAGACATCGACAGAACACTCAACCTAAAAGCACTGGGATACAAACTCTTCTCAAGTGCACATGGAACATTAAATAGATCGCATACTAGGCCACAAAAAGCGCCTCAGTTAATTCTGAAAGATTGAAATTGTACCGACCAGCTTCTCAGATCACAAAGGTATGAAACTAGAAATAATTTACACAAAGAAAACGAAAATCCCACAAACAAACAGAAGCTTAATAACATGCCCCTAAATAATCAAAGGATCGATGACCAAATAAAAATAGAGTTCAAGAAATATATGGAGACAAATGACAACAATGATTCAACACTGCAAAACCTGTGGGATGCAGCAAAGGCCATGCTAAGAGGGAGGTATAATGCAATACAGGCCTACCTCAGGAAAGAACAATTCCATATGAACAGTCTAAACTCACAACTAAGAAACTAGAAAAATTTGAAGAACAAATAAGGTCCAAAGTCATGAGAAGGAGGGACATAATGAAGATTAGAGCAGAAATAAATAAAACTGAGAAGAATAAAACAATAGGAAGAATCAATGAAAGCAGGAGCTGGTTCTTTGAGAAAATAAATAGATAAACCCAAAGCCAGATTTGTCAAGAAAAAAAAGAGTCTACACACATAAACAGAATCAGAAATGAGAATGGAAAAATCACTATGGACACCACAGATATACAAAGAATTGTGAAAGACTACTATAAAAAAGTATATGCTAACAAACTGGATAACCTAGAAGAAACACACAACTTTCTAAAAAAACAACCTTCCAAGGCTGACCAAAGAATAAACAGTAAATCTGAACAGTCCAACTACCAGTAACAAACTGAACGGGTAATCAAAAAACTACCTATGAACAAAAATCCTGGAACAGACGGTTTCATCACTGAATTTATCGAAAATTTAGTGCAGACTTAATATACATCCTCTTTAAAGTTTTCTAAAAAGTAGAAGAGGAGGGAATACTTACAAACTCATTCTATGAGGCCAGCATCACTCTATTACCAAAACCAAAGACACCAAAAAGAAGAAAATCAGAGACCAACATCCCTGATAAACACACATGCAAAAATATTCAATGAAATAGTAGCAAACCGAATTCAGAAATGCATCAAAATGATCATCCATCATGATCAAGTAGGATTTATTCCAGGGATGCAAGGATGGTACAACATTCGAAAATCCATCATCATCTACCACATCAACAAAAAGAAGGGCAAAAACCACATGATCATCTGCACAGATGCTGAAAGAGCATTCGACAAAATTCAACATCCATTCATGATAAAAATTCTCAACAAAATGGGTATAGAAGGCAAGTACCTCAACATAATTAAGGCCACATATGACAAACCCACAGCCAACATTATACTTAACAGCGAGAAGCTGAAAGCTTTTCCTTTAAGATCGGGAATAAAACAAGGATATCCTCTCCACACTTTTATTAAACATAAACATAGTTCTAGAGGTCCTCGCCACAGCAATCAGAAAACACAAAGAAATAAAAGGCATCCAGATTGGTAAGGAAGGAGTCAAACAGTCCCACTTTGCAGATGACATGATATTGTTCATAAAAAAACCCTAAAGAATCTACTCCAAAACTACTAGATCTAATATCTGAATTCAATAAAGTTGCAGGATACAAAATTAATACACAGATATCTGTTGCAGTCCTATACACTAACAATGAACTAGCAGAAAGAGAAATCAGGAAAACAATTCCATTCACAATTGCATCAAAAAGAATAAAATACCTAGGAATAAACCTAACAAAGGAAGTGAAAGACCTTTACTATGAAAAGTACAAGACACTCATGAGAGAAATTAAAGAAGAAACCAATAAATGGAAACACATCCCATGCTCAGGGATAGGAAGAATTAGTATTGTCAAAATGGCCATCCTGCCTAAAGCAATCTACAAATTCAATGCAATCCCTATCAAAATACCAACATTCTTCAACGAACTAGAGCAAATAGTTTTAAAATTCATATGCAACCACAAAAGACTCCAAATAGCCAAAGCAATCCTGAGAAGGAAGAACAAAGCTGGGGTGATTACACTTCCCGACTTAAAAGCTCTACTACAAAGCCACAGTAATCAAGACAATTTGGTACTGGCACACGACCAGAACCATGGAACAAAGGAACAGAGTAGAGAGTCCAGATATAAACTCAAGCATATATGGTCAATTAATATATGATAAAGGAGCCACGGACATACAGTCAGGAAATGATAGCCTCTTCAACAACTGGTGTTGGCAAAACTGGACAGCTACATGCAAGAGAATGAAACTGAATTACTGCCTAACTCCATACACAATAGTAAATTCGAAATGGATCAAATACCTGAATGTAAGTCATGAAACCATAAAACTCTGAGAAGAAAACATAGCCAAAAATCTCTTGAATATAAATATGAGCAACTTTTTCCTGAACACACCTCCTTGGGCAAGGGAAACAAAAGCAAAAATGAACAAATAGGACTACATCAAGCTAAAAATCTTCTGTACAGGAAAGGACACCAGCAGCAGAACAAAAAGGCATCCTACAGTATGGGAGAATATATTTGTAAATGACATATCCAACAAGGGGTTAACATCCAAAATATGTAAAGAACTCACACACCTCAACACCCAAAAAGCAAAAAACCTGATTAAAAATTGGGTGGAGGATATGAACAGACAATTCTGTAAAGAAGAAATTCAGATGGCCAACAAGCACATGAAAAGATGCTCATCATCACTAATTATCAGAGAAATGCAAATTAAAACCACAATGAGAGGGGGGGCGGAAGATGGCGGCGTGAGTAGAGCAGCGGAAATCTCCTCCCAAAACAACATATATCTAGGAAAATATAACAAAGACAACCCTTCCTAGAATAAAGACCAGAGGACACAGGACAATATCCAGACCACATCCACACCTGAGAGAACCCAGCGCCTCGCGAAGGGGGTAAGATACAAGCCCCGGCCCCGCGGGAGCCGAGCGCCCCTCCCCCCAGCTCCCGGCGGGAGAAGAGCAGGCAGAGCGGGAGGGAGACGGAGCCCAGGGCTGCCGAACACCCAGCCCCAGCCATCCGGGCCAGAGTGCAGGGCCCTCGATACTGGGAAAACAGGGCAGCAAGAACAGTGAGCAGGCACTGGAGGCTGGGCGACAGAGGACATAAGAAAAGCGCGCGACCATTTTTTTTTTTTGCTTTTTTGCTGCTTTGTTTTGGCGAGCGCTGTTTGGAAGTCTTAAAGGGACAGGGACCCCAATATTAGGGAAACAGGGCAGAAAGACCGGTGAGCAGAGGCCTGAGGCTGGCACCGGAGAATAAAGAAAAACGAACGACCACCTTTTTTTTTTAAATAAAAATATTTTTTTTTTTTAATTAAAAAAATTTTTTTTCTTGTTTTTTTTTGTGGTCGTTGTTTTGGCGGGTGCTTTTTGGAAGTCTTAAAGGGGCAGGGCGGGCCACTTAATCCAGAGGTAGGGAATCCGGGACCTCTGGGCACCCTAACCCCTGGGCTGCAGGGAGCAGGGAGGCCCCTTACAGAGATAAATAGCCTCCCAGCAGCTCCTGCTCCAACGTGACTCCACCATTTTGGAGTAGCTGCCCGAGCCAGGCCACGCCCACAGCAACAGCGGAGATTAACTCCATAGCAGCCGGGCAGGAAGCAGAAACCCTGTCTGCGCGCAGCTGCGCAGCACAAGCCACTAGAGGCCGCTGTTCTCCCAGGAGAGGAGGGCCACAAACCAACAAGAAAGGAAGTCCTTCCAGCCGTCACTCGTCCCAGTTCTGCAGACTATTCCTATCACCATGAAAAGGCAAAGCTACAGGCAGACAAAGATCACAGAGACAACACCAGAGAAGGAGACAGACCTAACCAGTCTTCCTGACAAAGAATTCAAAATAAGAATCATAAACATGCTGACAGAGATGCAGAGAAATACGCAAGAAAAATGGGATGAAGTCCGGAAAGAGATCACAGATGCCAGAAAGGAGATCGCAGAAATGAAACAAACTCTGGAAGGGTTTATAAGCAGAATGGATAGAATGCAAGAGGCCATTGATGGAATTGAAATCAGAGAACAGGAACGCATGGAAGCTGACATAGAGAGAGACAAAAGGATCTCCAGGAATGAAACAATATTAAGAGAACTGTGTGACCAATCTAAAAGGAGCAATATCCGTATTATAGGGGTCCCAGAAGAAGAAGAGAGAGGCAAAGAGATGGAAAGTCTCTTAGAAGAAATAATTGCTGAAAACTTCCCCACACTGGGGGAGGAAGTAATCAAACAGACCACGGAAATACACAGAACCCCCAACAGAAAGGATCCAAGAAGGGCAACACCAAGACACATAATAATTAAAATGGCAAAGATCAAGGACAAGGAAAGAGTGTTAAAGGCAGCTAGAGAGAAAAAGGTCACCTATAAAGGGAAACCCATCAGGCTAACGTCAGATTTCTCAACAGAAACCCTACAGGCCAGAAGAGAATGGCATGATATATTTAATACAATGAAACAGAAGGGCCTTGAACCAAGGATACTGTATCCAGCACGACTATCATTTAAATATGATGGTGGGATTAAACAATTCCCAAACAAAAGCTGAGGGAATTTGCTTCCCACAAACCACCTCTACAGGACATCTTACAGGGACTGCTCTACATGGGAGCACTCCTAGAAAGAGCACAGCACAAAACACCCAACATATGAAGAATCGAGGAGGAGGAACAAGAAGGGAGAGAAGAAAAGAATCTCCAGACAGTGTATATAACAGCTCAATAAGCGAGCTAAGTTAGGCAGTAAGATACTAAAGAGGCTAACCTTGAACCTTTGGTAACCACGAATTTAAAGCCTGCAATGGCAATAAGTACATATCTTTCAATAGTCACCCTAAATGTTAATGGGTTGAATGCACCAATCAAAAGACACAGAGTAACAGAATGGATCAAAAAGCAAGACCCATCTATATGCTGCTTACAAGAAACTCACCTCAAACCCAAAGACATGTACAGACTAAAAGTCAAGGGATGGAAAAACATATTTCAAGCAAACAACAGTGAGAAGAAAGCAGGGGTTGCAGTACTAATATCAGACAAAATAGACTTCAAAACAAAGAAAGTAACAAGAGACAAAGAAGGACACTACATAATGATAAAGGGCTCAGTCAAACAAGAGGATATAACCATTCTAAATATATATGCACCCAACACAGGAGCACCAGCATATGTGAAACAAATACTAACAGAACTAAAGGGGGATATAGACTGCAATGCATTCATTCTAGGAGACTTCAACACACCACTCACCCCAAAGGATAGATCCACTGGGCAGAAAATAAGTAAGGACACGGAAGCACTGAACAACACAGTAGAGCAGATGGACCTAATAGACATCTATAGAACTCTACATCCAAAAGCAGCGGGATATACATTCTTCTCAAGTGCACATGGAACATTCTCCAGAATAGACCACATACTAGGCCACAAAAAGAGCCTCAGAAAATTCCAAAAGATTGAAATCCTACCAACCAACTTTTCAGACCACAAAGGCATAAAACTAGAAATAAACTGTACAAAGAAAGCAAAGAGGCTCACAAACACATGGAGGCTTAACAACACGCTCCTAAATAATCAATGGATCAATGACCAAATCAAAATGGAGATCCAGCAATATATGGAAACAAATGACAACAACAACACTAAGCCCCAACTTCTGTGGGACACAGCAAAAGCAGTCTTAAGAGGAAAGTATATAGCAATCCAAGCATATTTAAAAAAGGAAGAGCAATCCCAAATGAATGGTCTAATGTCACAATTATCGAAATTGGAAAAAGAAGAACAGATGAGGCCTAAGGTCAGCAGAAGGAGGGACATAATAAAGATCAGAGAAGAAATAAATAAAATTGAGAAGAATAAAACAATAGCAAAAATCAATGAAACCAAGAGCTGGTTCTTCGAGAAAATAAACAAAATAGATAAGCCTCTAGCCAGACTTATTAAGAAGAAAAGAGAGTCAACACAAATCAACAGTATCAGAAACGAGAAAGGAAAAATCACGACGGACCCCACGGAAATGCAAAGAATTATTGGAGAATACTATGAAAACCTATATGCTAACAAGCTGGGAAACCTAGGAGAAATGGACAACTTCCTAGAAAAATATAACCTTCCAAGATTGACCCAGGAAGAAACAGAAAATCTAAACAGACCAATTACCAGCAATGAAATTGAAGAGGTAATCAAAAAACTACCAAAGAACAAAACCCCCGGGCCAGATGGATTTACCTCGGAATTTTATCAGACATACAGGGAAGACATAATACCCATTCTCCTTAAAGTCTTCCAAAAAATAGAGGAGGAGGGGATACTCCCAAACTCATTCTATGAAGCTAACATCACCCTAATACCAAAACCAGGCAAAGACCCCACCAAAAAAGAAAACTACAGACCAATATCCCTGATGAACGTAGATGCAAAAATACTCAACAAAATATTAGCAAACCGAATTCAAAAATACATCAAAAGGATCATACACCATGACCAAGTGGGATTCATTCCAGGGATGCAAGGATGGTACAACATTCGAAAGTCCATCAACATCATCCACCACATCAACAAAAAGAAAGACAAAAACCACATGATCATCTCCATAGATGCTGAAAAAGCATTTGACAAAGTTCAACATCCATTCATGTTAAAAACTCTCAGCAAAATGGGAATAGAGGGCAAGTACCTCAACATAATAAAGGCCATCTATGATAAACCCACAGCCAACATTATATTGAACAGCGAGAAGCTGAAAGCATTTCCTCTGAGATCGGGAACTAGACAGGGATGCCCACTCTCTCCACTGTTATTTAACATAGTACTGGAGGTCCTAGCCACGGCAATCAGACAAAATAAAGAAATACAAGGAATCCAGATTGGTAAAGAAGAAGTTAAACTGTCACTATTTGCAGATGACATGATACTGTACATAAAAAACCCTAAAGACTCCACCCCAAAACTACTAGAACTGATATCGGAATACAGCAAAGTTGCAGGATACAAAATCAACACACAGAAATCTGTGGCTTTCCTATATACTAACAATGAACCAACAGAGAGAGAAATCAGGAAAACAACTCCATTCACAATTGCATCAAAAAAAATAAAATACCTAGGAATAAACCTAACCAAAGAAGTGAAAGACTTATACTCTGAAAACTACAAGTCACTCTTAAGAGAAATTAAAGGGGACACTAACAGATGGAAACTCATCCCATGCTCGTGGCTAGGAAGAATTAATATCGTTAAAATGGCCATCCTGCCCAAAGCAATATACAGATTTGATGCAATCCCTATGAAACTACCAGCAACATTCTTCAATGAACTGGAACAAATAATTCAAAAATTCATATGGAAACACCAAAGACCCCGAATAGCCAAAGCAATCCTGAGAAAGAAGAATAAAGTAGGGGGGATCTCACTCCCCAACTTCAAGCTCTACTATAAAGCCATAGTAATCAAGACAATTTGGTACTGGCACAAGAGCAGAGCCACAGACCAATGGAACAGACTAGAGAATCCAGACATTAACCCAGACATATATGGTCAATTAATATTTGATAAAGGAGCCATGGACATACAATGGCGAAATGACAGTCTCTTCAACAGGTGGTGCTGGCAAAACTGGACAGCTACATGTAGGAGAATGAAACTGGACCATTGTCTAACCCCATATACAAAAGTAAACTCAAAATGGATCAAAGACCTGAATGTAAGCCATGAAACCATTAAACTCCTGGAAGAAAACATAGGCGAAAACCTCTTAGACATAAACATGAGTGACCTCTTCTTGAACATATCTCCCCGGGCAAGGAAAACAACAGCAAAAATGAGTAAGTGGGACTATATTAAGCTGAAAAGCTTCTGTACAGCAAAAGACACCATCAATAGAACAAGAAGGATCCCTACAGTATGGGAGAATATATTTGAAAATGACACATCCGATAAAGGCTTGACGTCCAGAATATATAAGGAGCTCTCACGCCTCAACAAACAAAAAACAAATAACCCAATTAAAAAATGGGCAGAGGAACTGAACAGACAGTTCTCCAAAAAAGAAATACAGATGGCCAACAGACACATGAAAAGATGCTCCACATCGCTAATTATCAGAGAAATGCAAATTAAAACTACAATGAGGTATCACCTCACACCAGTAAGGATGGCTGCCATCCAAAAGACAAACAACAACAAATGTTGGCGAGGCTGTGGAGAAAGGGGAACCCTCCTACACTGCTGGTGGGAATGTAAGTTAGTTCAACCATTGTGGAAAGCAGTATGGAGGTACATCAAAATGCTCAAAACAGACTTACCATTTTACCCAGGAATTCCACTCCTAGGAATTTACCCTAAGAATGCAGCAATCAAGTTTGAGAAAGACCAATGCACCGCTATGTTTATCGCAGCACTATTTACAATAGCCAAGAATTGGAAGCAACCTAAATGTCCATCGATAGATGAATGGATAAAGAAGATGTGGTACATATACACAATGGAATACTACTCAGCCATAAGAAAAGGGCAGATCCTACCATTTGCAGCAACATGGATGGAGCTGGAGGGTACTATGCTCAGTGAAACAAGCCAAGCGGAGAAAGAGAAATACCAAATGATTTCACTCATCTGTGGAATATAACTACAAAGGAAAAACTGAAGGAACAAAACAGCAGCAGAATCACAGAACGCAAAAATGGACTAACAGGTACCAAAGGGAAAGGGACTGGGGAGGATGGGTGGGTAGGGAGGGATAAGGGGGGGAGAAGTAGGGGGGTATTAAGATTAGCATGCATGGGGGATGGGAGAAAGGGGAAGGCTGTACAACACAGAGAAGACAAGTAGTGATTCTACAACATTTCGCTATGCTGATGGACAGTGACTGTAAAGGGGTTTATAGGGGAGACCTGGTATAGGGGAGAGCCTAGTAAACATAATATTCATCATGTAAGTGTAGATTAATGATTACAAAAAAAAAAAAAAAGGCAGTTCCTGTGTGGTGACCTCCAACGAGTTCTACACAAGGGTATAAAGGGCATATAAAAGTGTAGGCAAAGGGTCTGTTTGTGTTTGTACAGAGGATCAAAGCCTAATTGGGCTACCCCGAAAATGAACTAAGATACGATATGAAAAAGAACTTCCAACATCTGCACCCTCTGGAAGACTCATGCCAGAAGATGATCATCAAAAAACCCCAACAAAGATCCACGCACTGCTACAGCTGTAGATGCACTCATCCCACCAGTTCCTGGACTTGCCATGGGAATGAGGAAGGAGATATCTAAGCTGGCCTGTGCATACAGTAAAACAACAAAATTGGACTGGATCTATACTGTTGGAACTCAACCAAGAATTTGGAGAAGTGCAAATTGTAGCACTCCAAAGTCTTACAACTACAAACTATTTATTGTTAAAAGAACATATGGCATGTGAACAGTCCCCAGGAATGGGTTGTTTTAATTTGTCTGATTTCTCTCAGACTGTTCAAGTTCATTTGGACAATATCCACCATATCATAGATAAGTTTTCACAAATGCCTAAGGTGCCTAACTGGTTTTCTTGGTTTCACTGCAGATGGCTGGTAATTACAGATATGCTTTGGTTATATAACTATACTCCTATTATGTTAATGTGTGTGTGCAATTTAAGTAGTAGCTTAAAACCTATACATGCTGAAGTTACTCTACAAGAAGATATATCAAAGAAATAATCAATCTTCCCATGTTTTCTTCCGCCTGCTACTTCTATAGCTTTTCTTCTTCCTTCCTAATTACAACCCTTAAATAGAATTCGTGCCTCATATCAAATTTACCGAGTATCATAATTCTTCCAAGTGGTAAAGATACCTCAAGACAAATGCTGGGCATAGAAGCCACAGGGCATAAATATGCAAAGAAGTAAAAAGCTAACTTTTTCAAACAATAAGGCTTCTCTCTCACTTACCAACTTCACATTTCCTTGTATGGCCCCGGAAGATGACTGGTTAGCCAGAGACGGGTAAGATTCCTCAAGGGAGGAACAACCTAAGACAGGCACAGTCGCAGGGGGGCCATCAGGTGAGAAATTGGGGATCAACAGAGGTGAGGCTTAGAACCTCACCCCCCCGTTCTGAGAGAAATCTTCTGCATACGTGGATGTTTTATTGCCCTGGTCTAGCTTGGATTAACACATAGTCTACAGGCACACACCTGATCATCTACATGTGCTCTCTTACAACACTAAACTATGTTTTCTACCTTTATCTTGTATCTACCTACCACTTCAGCATTTTATTAAAAATAATAATAATAAAGAGAGAAATGTGGTATCCACATATAAATCAAGTATAAAAACCAAATGAGTATTCATATTTGAACTGACTGTTTAGAGTTCATAATGCATGAGCAAAACCGAAAGTTTCTGTGATGACTGCCCTTGTACTGTTCACTATGTAACTTATTCATTATGTAAGAATTTGTTCTACATGTAAAAACTTGTTTGTTATGCCTCAGAAGATTGGAGACTGACAAAAATTAGGCTTGGGGTGGAATAATGATTGTGCATTGAGCATTGACTCCCCTATACAGAATTTTATTGTCGTTAACAACCATTTGATCAATAAATATGAGAGATGCCCTCACAAAAAAAAAAAAAAAAAAAAGAAGGACAGACTTCCAATGGTAAAATAAATTAGTAACCGGGATGTAATGTATAGCATAAGGAATATAGTCAAGATATTGTAACAGCCTGGTAGGGTGATAGCTGGAACCTAGAATTATGTATATAAATGTTCTACCACTGTGTTGTACACTTGAAACTCATGTAATGTAATACTGTGTGTCAACTACCCTTCAATAAAAAATAATTATTAAAAAAAAAAAAAAAAAAAAAAAAACCACAATGAGATATCACCTTGTACCAGTAAGGATGGCCAGCATCAAAAAGACTAAGAAGAACAAATGCTGGTGAGGATGTTGAGAAAGGGGAACCCTCCTACACTGCTGGTGGGAATGTAAACTTATTCAACCACTGTGGAAAGCAATATGGAGGTTCCTCAAAAACTAAAAATAGAAATACCATTTGACCCAGGAATTTCACTCCTTGGAATTTGCCCAAAGAAAACAAGTTCTCAGACTAAAAAAGACATATGCACCCCTATGTTCATTGTAGCATTATTTACAATAGCCAAGATATGGAAGCAACCTAAGTGTCCATCAGTAGATGAATGGATAAAGAAGATGTGGTATATATACACAATGGAATACTATTCAGCCATAAGAAAGAAACAAATCCTACCATTTGCAGCAACATGGATGGAGCTAGAGGGTATTATGCTCAGTGAAATAAGCCAGGCAGAGAAAGACAAATAATAAATGATTTCCCTCATTTGTGGAGTATAAAAATGAAGCAAAACTGAAGGAACAAAACAGCAGCAGAGTCACAGACTGCAAAAAGGGACTGATGGTTACCAAAGGGGGGTGGGGGTGGGGGAGGGTAGGTGGGGAGGGAGGGAAAAGGTGTTATGATTAGTACAAATGGTGTGGGGAAGGTCACGGGGAAGATATTGTAGCTCAGAGAAGACAATTAGTGACTCTGTGGCATCTTACTACAGTGATGGACAGTGACTGCAATGCAGTATGGGGGAGACTTGATAATATGGGTGAATGTAGTAACCACATTGTTTTTCTTGTGAAACCTTCATAAGTGTATATCAATGATACCTTAAAAAAAAATCAACAAAATGACAAGATAACCTACAGAGTAGGAAAAAATATTTGCAGACCATATATTTGATAAATGGTTAATATCCAAAATATAGAAAGAACTCATATACAACTCAACAGCAAAAAAACAAATACTCCAGTTAAAAAATGGACAAAGGACCTGAATAGACTTTTTTCTAAAGATATACAGATGACTAACAAGTTCATGAAAAGGTGCTCAAAATCATCAGGGAAATGCAAATCAAAACTACAATAGATATCATCTCACAATTCTTAAAATGGTTGTCATTGAAGGACAAAAGGGCCCCTGTACACTGTTAATTGGATTGTAAACTGGTGCAGACACTATGGTAAACTGTATGGAGGTTCCTCAAAAATGAAAAATAGAACTACTGCATGATCCAGCAATCCCATTTTCGGAACATACCCAAAGGAAATGAAAACACTACCTTAAAAAGATATCTGTAACTTTACTCAGAATAGCCAAGATGTGGAAACAACTAATACGTGATGCATGGATAAAGAATTGTAGGGTGTTTGTGTACATATGATGGAATGTTATTCAGTCGTAAAAAAAGAAGGAAGCCTTATTTGTGACAACATGGATAGACTCTGAGGTGATGCACTAAGTGAAATCAGTCAGAGAAAGAAAGGTAAATATTGTATGATCAAGTGTGGAATTTGTAAAACAAAGAAAATTAACTTACAGAAGAAGAGATCAGATTTGTAGTTATTGGAGGTGAGGGGAGGAGGCAGGGGAAATTGGAGGAAAGAAAAGATACAAACCTGCAGTTATCAGGTAGGTAAGCACTGGGGCTGTAACTCACATGGTGACAACTACCGTTAGCACTGCTGCATGGTATGTTTGAAAATTAAGAGTAAATCCTAAGAGCATCACAAGGAAAAAAACGTATTTTTAATTCTCACTTTTTTTTCCCTATTTGTATGAGATGATGAATGTCAACTAAATTTACTGTGGCAATCACTTCACAATATATTAAGTGAAATTGTTATGGTGTATACCTTAAATTTACTCAGTGTTGTAAGTCATTTATACCTTAATGCTGAAGGAAAAGAATGGCACAGAATTATAAACATTATTAAATTTTATTAACAAAAACTTTGTACAATTTCTTTAATACATGTGGAATTTTACATCTAGGTAAAATAACAACACATTCAAAATTTACCATTTATACAAATTGTTACAGAATAATAACCAGTGGGTTAAATAAGTAAAATAAACCACACTGATTTTTTTTATTATCTACAAAAGATTTGACTTTCTTTAAAATTCCCCTGAACATATAAAAATAAATTAATTTTACTTTTCAATTAAATCTACCAATTAGAAATATTACAAATCAAAATATCAATGTTATCTTATGAATTTTTCACAATACAAAACAGATTCACAAAACCTTATTTACAGAAATGAGGTAACAACTGTGCAATGTTTAACCAAGAGACATATTGCAGAATTAACATGTTCTTCCAGCTAAGTACACAGTGGAGGTCTAATTACAGCTGGGTCTTTTCCACTAATAATTCACACATTTAAGAACAGTTCAATGATTACATCCCCAATTGTTTAATTTAGACTCTGCCATACTGCCACACCAGGAGTGTGGCTACCCGAAGTGGAAGGGCTGTAATACAGATTTCACCTGTTTCAGGAACTGTAGTAGTAGGGTTTTGTCTTGTTTTGTTTGAAATTACTGTCAGTGAATGGGAAGTTGTTTAAATTAAAAAAAAAAATTCTTACCAAATCCACTCATCTTTCTTGTGACTTATTAGTGGATAAATACCCAGGTAAGTTTTGCCTGAGCTATCTACAGTGGCACAGAAAGTTTTTAATAAAGGCAGAACCATGAGGAGGGCTACTGGCGCCACTCTTGACTAGTCCTACTACTCACACGGCCTGACCACAGGGCAAGCTCGGCTATCCACAGCCACTGCAACACAACGGAGGTACTAACAGGCACTTGATTCAGGCCAGACCCTACCAGCAGTTTCCAGAGTGGACCCTCTTTCTGAAAGAAGTCTTTCACTTTGAATTGATCTGGTTCCCCCAGCAGCCTTAGAAATCACTTAAACTGAAGGTTTCCTTAAAATATGAGTAGGTCTTAACACTAATGAAAAAGTATTTAGCAAAAGAAAATTACCTTTAGCAGAAGCAGACATGACCATCCTAATTTGATTATTAAAACTGGCCAAATCCCACTAGAAAGGAAACTTTTATAAAAAAGATTGCCAAGTCCCAGTTGATGACCTATTTATTTGCAATATTTAACCAATAAAACTCCAGCAAAAGAAACTGGAGAGTCCCTTGAAACTTAAGCTTTCACTCACAGAGCAACAAACATACTTGAACTCAAACAAAAGATCTTATTTTCATATTCCAACTTGTACAACAAAATCAAATAGTTATAAATGGAACAAGTCTTTAGTTTTGTTATTTATCTCTCCAATTTATAACAAAATTAGTTGTGCACAAACTATATTAAATTTCTCTTAGGTTGATGGACTCATTGCATGTAAATTATTTCACTGACAGAAGTTAGTTATTAAATTTTCTTTCAAAGTTCACAAAATCTGGGTGAAGGGTGGGGGACATGGAAATTCCATTTCAGTGCAACAAAAGCAACAAGAAAATCAATCAAAGCCTTAAAAGAATGTCCTTGTGGCAATGAATCCTTTGTTGTGCAGTAGTTTCTTGTTGCATTTCTCATAGGTGTCTGCAAAAGCAGCCAGATGAAGTGCTAGGACAGCAGGACAGGCAATTTCTGGATGTTTCTCAAGTGTCAACTTTTCTCTTGAGCAACAGGCCCCGTTTTATCATTAAGTCTCTGCAGTTAAACACAATCAGATTCACTAGCTAAATCCATTTTTTGCTCACACTTGAGGTAATATCCTCTTAACTGAATATTGCTTTTCTCCTACAACTAAGTTAGCATGGCTGCTTTTCAGCATAATATACATACACAAATTTCCTGGTAAACATTATCATTGCTTTATATTAAATTCAACAGTATAACAAAGACAGAAGTACCTATTTATGGGGCAGAACTCGTAAGTAATGAATATAGCAATCATCCCCCCAGCTTGACTTTTCCACAAAAACAGTGACATGCTGCTGTTGAAAATGAATTTTTTATGGACTAAGAAGTCATGAGTTCTGATCCAATATGTACTATTTGTCCTTTAAGCTTTAACCTCTTTGAGTCTCCTTTAACTACTCTATAAAAGAAAGAAAAGGGCTTACAACCTATGATTACATTAAAGATTGAAATCATGCATACTATTATATCTAACAAAGATGCCTGGCACATAGCAGGATATTCTACTCATAAATATTATTTGTCTTACATTTTTTCTTCACTAGGTAACTAACACTCTGTTTATATTATTTGCTATTGTGGTTTTCCATTTTAAAAATACATTTCATATTACATAACTCAGGAAAAGGTAGCTTTGCAATTATAGGCATACCTCGTTTATTGTGCTTCACTGATACTGCATTTTTTTACAAATGGAATGTTTGTAGTAACCCTGTGTCCAGCAAGTCTACTAGTGCCATTTTTCAACAGCATTTGCTCACTTCACGTCTGTCTCACATTTTAGTAATTCTCACAAAATTTCAACTTTTTCATTATTATTATTATATTTGTTATGGTAATCTGTGATCCTTGTGATCAATGATTACAAACACTGAAAGCTCAGATGATGGTTATTTTTAGCAGTACTTTTAAAAATTAAGGTATGTACATGGCTTTTTTAAGACATGATGTTATCGCATACTCAATAAGCTACAGTATAGTGTAAACATAGCTTTTATATGCACTGGGAAACCAAAAAATTCATGACTTACTTTATTGTGGTGGTCTGAAACCAAACCTGAGTTATTATCTCCAAGGTGTGCCTATAACTCATTTTTAACACACACACACACACAGAAAAAAAATGAAAACACAGTACAAAATTTTCTAAATTAATACAGAATCACTGTCATTTCCCATGTCAGCAAAACATTGGAGAAGAAACTAGGAAACTAGATTTGTAATGGTGACAGTATTCACCATCAGGAAGCCAGAGAAACAATGGGGCAAACAAAACACTGAAGAGTTAATGAAAACCAAAAATCCTGTATTTTGAACCAACTCTTGTTACTAAATACAAACTTAAGTTTCTGAAGGCTAAAAGCACAGTGAACAGCAAACTTTCAAAATAATGGGAAATAGCAAACATTGTGACTTTTAACACTGTTATTTGCCAAGTCTCCCACCTCTTTCTTCCCCTTCCTCCCTCTCCTGGTGTCCAGTCTCCATTCTATATCCCAATATCCTTCCTCTAACAGGGTTCTGCCCTGAACTGGAGTTTAGGGGAAACATTACACTCCAGTAAAATAGACCTAATTGAAGGGGAGAATTAACAGAAAGAAACAACCTTAAAATGTATGCTACTGTATGTATAGTACACTGTTTCTGCATCCATTTTTATCTGGTACATTGAAAGAGTAAGATGCTATCACTCACAGGAAATTAATAATTTAAATTCAATTACATAGATGATGATTATTTTTCCTTCTTTAAAAAAATCTGTAGAATAATTGGACTGCCCTAAAATTTACATATTCATTATAAATAGAATTCAGTTTTAGAAAGCACTTCAATAATAAAAATATTCCTAAATTACCTAGACTAGTTCTATAATTAAATTAATTAAACAAAGATTCTCAAATAGTATGAACTATTCGATTGGACTATCCCACAACTGTTGCTATAACTAAAATATATTTTTATTATGAAAACTGCTGAATTATAAGTCTTCAAAAGTTATGCACGAATTCAAACTGATAACACTTAGGAGACTGTCTTAGGTCCTTTGTGTTTACAATACCCAGCTACTGACACAACTGGTTTTAAGAAGAAATAATCGGAAATAAAGTATTTTAGAGATGGGGGCGGGGAGGAGGTTGGAGAGCCAATCACCTCTGATTAATCAATAAAATTCTTTTTATTATTTCACTAGATATAAAAAAGCAAAGATCCTTACCGTTACTTTCTGACTCGCGTTATCGCCATGGATGGTGAGGAAGGGGTTGGTGGTGGCTGGGTGAAGTGGTGGTGCCTGAGTACCTGCAAGCAGGTTGTTGATGGGTATCTGTGCTGGGCCTGGGATCTGCAGCTGCTGTAATTCGGGCTGGTGGTGCTGCTGTACAAGCTGATACAGAAGCGCCTGGTGCTGCTCCTTCATAAAAACACAAGTGAGAAGATGAGTTCCCATCATGGAATCCAGCAGTCAGGAAAGCCTCCCTTTCTATGTTCTTTAGTTTAGTATTAGCTGTTTAATGTAAGTCACATTCATACTAGGAAAGAAAACAAGTATCTAATCTGGAAAATATGCTGCACTAGACAATAACCACCTGCTGTAAGATGTCCACATCGTCAGTGAATGGCTTATTTTCAAAACAGGGTAAACAAACATGGGAGATGATTCACACTAGGTTACCTATGATAATCAGGAAAGTGGCAATTTGGATGTCACAAGTTATCTATATTTGACTTAAGAATACATTATGTGAGTCAAATCCTTCCCACAATTCTGGGAACTTAAAATACCTTCTTAAGTTCTCATTCATGCCAACAAAAAGCATGCTTTCTTGATGTATTATGAGACTGTTCTTTACAGGAAGAACACATTCATTTCCTGAGTGTTTATTATGTGCCAGGTACTATTCCAAGGCATATCAGTGGAGAAAAAAAAATCCCCTACGTTTATGTAGCCTACCCTGGGGGGAGAGGGAGACAGATTAGGATATGATTCTTGCTAAGGGTCAGGGTAAACACGAGTGGGTGTAGGCATATGGCGGGGATGGAGGTCATCTGAGGTACTGTTCAGGGCAGTTGTAACATGGACACAGACTCAGGAGACAAGGGAATCGCTATGTGGATATGGGGGGGAGGGGGCACAGACGGAACAGCCGGTGCTAAGGAGCTCAGGGAGCTTATCCAGTGCAGTCAAAAAACAGCAAGGAGACAAGGCGCGGAAGTGCAGTGAGCAAGTAGAAGCACTTGGGGAATGTGGCCTCACAGTGGTACAGGCTGCAAACACTAGCTTTTACTCAAAGTAACATGGAAAGAAGCCAATGGAAGATTTTGAGCAGAGTGACACTACCTGACTTAGGATTTCTTGACAGAGTCAATGTGAGGCATCAGGGAAACAGAGGAGTGAAGGATGGCCAGGTTTCGGCTTGAGTAATAGGAAGGGTGGAGGGAAGGGTCACTCCATCACCTGAGGGAAGGGCACTGTGTGTGGAGCAGGTTTGTGCTGGAAGATCAGCAGCTCAGTTTTGGACATGTTAGCCCTGAAACATCTAGTAAGACAACCCTGGAAACAAACAAGTAAGCACCTGGGTGTCCTCAACTTCCTGCCATCCACCTGCTGACAAGCTGCTCGGCCTGCCCCTACCACAGAGAGTGTGGGCTCAACCCCTCTCCCTTCAGAACTCTGCTCTGAGGTATCATTCACCCTCCATCCTAAACCAGGGAACACCCATCGACATGCATATTTGCAGCCATATTCAGAATGAAGACACAGGCCATCCCTGCCCAGGTCTCTGCTTTTCACAGTGAAACCTCCTAAGTTGCCAACACATCATCTTCACTTTGCACCCCCTCTTCCTATTGACCCAATGCAGTTTGTAATTCTCACTGTAACAGCATTTGTGGAACACTTCTAGTCAGCCAAACCTCACAGCCAGCTTATCCTATCCCAGCAGAAGCCATCTCACGCAGCTGACCCCCACCTCCAAAACGCTTCTGGGCATGGACCGAGGACACCACTCTGCCATAATCTCTCTCAAACCTGGTCCCCAGTACCCATCACTAAACCATTCCCCTCCTCGGGCTATGCGGCAGGGCTCAGTCCTCACACATTAAGTCCTCATTCCCAAGAGAGGATTAAAGATGGTGGTGTGAGAGGTGAGACAGAGGCTTCCTCCTAAAACCACATATAATACAAAAATATAATTAATACAACTAATCCTGAAAGAGCAACAGGGAAGAGGGCTGCGCCAGACTGCATACACCTGGAAAAACAGCAGACCTCATGGAACAGGGAAACATACCAAAGCTGTGGCCCGGCAGGACCCAAGCCCTTCCCCCACCCCAGTGCACCGGTGGGTGGAAGAGAGACGGAGACAGGAGGGAGTGAAGGCCTGGAACTGCTGAATTCCTAGCTCCAGAGATCTGTGCTGGGAGCACAAACCTACATTTCATGGTGCTTTCATGATACTTGTGTGAATACAGGGTTGGAAAGCTAAGACAGGCAGAATTCCTGGAGACACTGAGATTCCATCCGCTTGCAGAAAGCTGGGATCCATATCCAGCTGCTTTGGGACAAAAGAAATGCGACCAGTCTGAGAGATATCCTAACAAGGAAGCCTTTAGCAAGACGGCTGCTAAAGGGGCAAGGATTGCACAGAGTTTAATGCTCAGGAGAAAGGACAGGAAGACAAAATTGTCTGGGTGCACACTACACAGCAGGTGAGGAGCTTTCACGATTTCCAGGTGCTCCAGCTCCCTGGATGGCTACAGAGCTCCAAGGACCCCCTCCGTGATACGCAGCCTACTGAGCCTTTCTTCCGGCCAGCCCAACCTGGCTTGCAAACTGGCAAATCCTACCCTGGCATTAGGCCAGCCCGAGGGAAGATCTGTCTACAGAAACTACAAATGCAAAGCACAGAGGCTTATACCAGTGTGCTCAGCCCACTGGTTTAGGCAGTGGAGACAGGCATACTACCCGGAAAGCAGGAAACAGACAAAATTGTTCTAAAATTCATATGGAACCACAAAGAACCCGAATAGCCAAAGAAACCCTGTGAAGGAAGAAAAAAGCTGGGGGGGATTACGCTCCCTGACTTCAAGCTCTACTATAAAGCCACAGTAGAGGTGGAGCCAAGATGGCGGCGTGAGTAGGCAGTGGAAATCTCCTCCCAAAACCACATATATCTATGAAAATATAACAAACACAACTCTTCCTAGAATAAAGACCAGAGGACACAGGACAACATCCAGACCACATCCACACCTGAGAGAACCCAGTGCCTCGTAAAGGGGGTAAGATACAAGCCCCGGCCCGGCGGGACCCGAGCGCCCCTCCCCCCAGCTCCCGGCGGGAGAAGAGCAGGCAGAGCGGGAGGGAGACGGAGCCCAGGACTGCCGAACACCCAGCCCCCGCCATCCTGACCGCAGTGCAGACACAGTGCGTTTGCGGGGCCCTGGATACTAGGGAAACAGGGCAGCAAGAACAGTGAGAGGGTACCGGAGGCCTGGTGCCGGAGGACATAAGAAAAGCGAGCGGCCATTTTTTTTTTCCCGCTTTGTTTTGGTGAGCGCTTTTTGGAAGTCTTAAAGGGACAGGACCCCAATACTAGGGAAACAGGGCAGCAAGACAGGTGAGCAGATGCCTGAGTCTGGTGCCGGAGAATAAAGAAAAACAAGTGGCCATTTCTTATTTTTTATTTTTATTTTATTAAATTAAAAAAATTTTTTTTTCTGTGTGTGTGTGTGTGGTCGTTGTTTCGTTTTGGCGGGTGCTTTTTGGAAGTCTTAAAGGGGCAGGGGGGAACACTTAATCCAGAGGTAGGGAATCCGGGGATCTCTGGGCACCCAAATCCCCTGGGCTGCTCCCGGCCTCTCCCCCTCCAACGCAACTCCACCACTTTGGAGTAGCTGCCCGAGCCAGGCCACGCCCACAGCAAAAGCGGAGATAAACTCCATAGCAGCCAGGCAGGAAGCAGAAGCCCTGTCTGCGCGCAGCTACCCAGCACAAGCCACTAGAGGCCGCTGTTCTCCCAGGAGAGGAGGGCCACAAACCAACAAGAAGGGAAGTTCTTCCAGCCGTCACTCGTCCCAGCTCTGCAAACTATTCCTATCACCATGAAAAGGCAAAACTACAGGCAGACAAAGATCACAGAAACAACACCAGAGAAGGAGACAGACCTAACCAGTCTTCCTGACAAAGAATTCAAAATAAAAATCATAAACATGCTGGCAGAGATGCAGAGAAATACGGAGGAGATATGGGATGAAGTCCGGAGGGAGATCACAGATGCCAGAAAGGAGATTACAGAAATGAAACAAACTCTGGAAGGGTTTACAAGCAGAATGGATAGGATGCAAGAGGCTATTGATGGAATTGAAACCAGAGAACAGGAATGCATAGAAGCTGACATAGAGAAAGATAAAAGGATCTCCAGGATGAAACAATATTAAGAGAACTGTGTGACCAATCCAAAAGGAACAACATCCGTATTATAGGGGTCCCAGAAGAAGAAGAGAGAGGAAAAGGGATGGAAAGTATCTTGGAAGAAGTAATTGCTGAAAACTTCCCCAAACTGGGGGAGGAAATAATCGAACAGACCACGGAAATACACAGAACCCCCAACACAAAGGATCCAAGGAGGACAACACCAAGACACATAATAGTTAAAATGGCAAACATCAAGGACAAGGAAAGAGTTTTAAAGGCAGCTAGAGAGAAAAAGGTCACCTATAAAGGAAAACCCATCAGGCTAACGTCAGACTTCTCGACAGAAACCCTACAGGCCAGAAGAGAATGGTGTGATATATTTAATGCAATGAAACAGAAGGGCCTTGAACCAAGGATACGGTATCCAGCACGACTATCATTTAAATATGATGGTGGGATTAAACAATTCCCAAACAAAAGCTGAGGGAATTTGCTTCCCACAAACCACCTCTACAGGACATCTTACAGGGACTGCTCTACATGGGAGCACTCCTAGAAAGAGCACAGAACAAAACACCCAACATATGAAGAATCGAGGAGGAGGAATCAGAAGGGAGAGAAGAAAAGAATCTCCAGACAGTGTATATAACAGCTCAATAAGCGAGCTAAGTTAGGCAGTAAGATACTAAAGAGGCTAACCTTGAACCTTTGGTAACCACGAATTTAAAGCCTGCAATGGCAATAAGTACATATCTTTCAATAGTCACCCTAAATGTAAATGGACTGAATGCACCAATCAAAAGACACAGAGTAATAGAATAGATAAAAAAGCAAGACCTATTTATATGCTGCTTACAAGAAACTCACCTCAAACCCAAAGACATGTACAGACTAAAAGTCAAGGGATGGAAAAACATATTTCAGGCAAACAACAGCGAGAAGAAAGCAGGGGTTGCAGTACTAATATCAGAAAAAATAGACTTCAAAACAAAGAAAGTAACAAGACATAAAGAAGGACACTACATAATGATAAAGGGCTCAGTCCAACAAGAGGACAAAACCATTCTAAATATATATGCACCCAACACAGGAGCACCAGCATATGTGAAACAAATACTAACAGAACTAAAGGGGGAAATAGACTGCAATGCATTCATTCTAGGAGACTTCAACACACCACTCACCCCAAAGGATAGATCCACCAGGCAGAAAATAAGTAAGGACACGGAAACACTGAACAACACAGTAGAGCAGATGGACCTAACAGACATCTACAAAACTCTACATCCAAAAGCAACAGGTTATACATTCTTCTCAAGTGCACATGGAACATTCTCCAGAATAGACCACATACTAGCCCACAAAAAGAGCCTCAGCAAAATCCAAAATATTGAAATTCTTCCAACCAACTTTTCAGACCCCAAAGGTATAAAACTAGAAATAAATTCTACAAAGAAAACAAAAAGGCTCACAAACACATGGAGGTTTAACAACATGCTCATAAATAATCAATGGATCAACGAACAAATTAAAATAGACATTAAGGAATATATAGAAACAAATGACAACAATAACACAAAGCCACAACTTCTGTGGGACGCAGCGAAAGTAGTCTTAAGAGGAAAGTATATAGCGATCCAGGCAAACTTGAAGAAGCAAGAACAATCCCAAATGAATAGTCTAACATCACAATTATGGAAATTGGAAAAAGAAGAACAAATGAGGCCTAAAGTCAGCAGAAGGAGGGACATGATAAAGATCAGAGAAGAAATAAATAAAACTGAGAAGAATAAAACAATAGCAAAAATCAACGAAACCAAGAGCTGCTTCTTTGAGAAAATAAACAAAATACATAAGCCTCTAGCCAAACTTATTAAGAGAATAAGAGAATCAACACAAATCAACAGAATCACAAATGAGAACAGAAAAATCACGACAGACTCCACAGAAATACAAAGAATTATTAAAGACTACTATGAAAATCTATATGCCAACAAGCTGGAAAACCTAGAAGAAATGGACAACTTCCTAGAAAAATACAACCTTCCAAGACTGACCAAGGAAGAAACACAAAAGTTAAACAAACCAATTACGAGCAAAGAAATTGAAACGGTCATCAAAAAACTACCCAAGAACAAAACACCCGGGCCAGACGGACTTACCTCAGAATTTTATCAGACCCACAGAGAAGACATAATACCCATTCTCCTTAAAGTTTTCCAAAAAATAGAAGAGGAGGGAATACTCCCAAACTCATTCTATGAAGCCAACATCACCCTAATACAAAAACCAGGCAAAGACCCCGCCATAAAAGAAAATTACAGACCAATATCCCTGATGAATGTAGATGCAAAAATACTTAATAAAATATTAGCAAACCGAATACAAAAGTATATCAAAAGGATCATACACCATGACCAAGTGGGATTCATCCCAGGGATGCAAGGATGGTACAACATTCGAAAATCCATCAACATCATCCACCACATCAACAAAAAGAAAGACAAAAACCACATGATCATCTCCATAGATGCTGAAAAAGCATTTGACAAAATTCAGCATCCATTCATGATAAAAACTCTCAGGAAAATGGGAATAGAGGGCAAGTACATCAACATAATAAAGGCCATATATCATAAACCCACAGCCAACATTATACTGAACAGTGAGAAGCTGAAAGCTTTTCTTCTGAGATCGGGAACTAGACAGGGATGCCCACTCTCCCCACTGCTATTTAACATAGTACTGGAGGTCCTAGCCATGGCAATCAGACAAAACAAAGAAATACAAGGAATCCAGATTGGTAAAGAAGAAGTTAAACTGTCACTATTTGCAGATGACATGATATTCTACATAAAAAACCCTAAAGACTCCACCCCAAAACTACAAGAACTGATATCAGAATATAGCAAAGTTGCAGGATACAAAATTAAGACACAGAAATCTGTAGCTTTCCTATACACTAACAATGAACCAATAGAAAGAGAAATCAGGAAAACAATTCCATTCACAATTGCATCAAAAAGAATAAAATATCTAGGAATAAATCTAACCAAAGAAGTGAATGACCTATACTCTTAAAACTACAAGTCACTCTAAAGAGAAAGTAGAGGGGACACTAACAAATGGAAACTCATCCCATGCTCGTGGCTAGGAAGAATTAATATCATCAAAATGGCCATCCTGCCCAAAGCAATATACAGATTTGATGCAATCCCTATCAAATTAACAGCAACATTCTTCAATGAACTGGAACAAATAATTCAAAAATTCATATGGAAACACCAAAGACCCTGAATAGCCAAAGCAATCCTGAGAAAGAATAATAAAGTAGGGGGGATCTCACTCCCCAACTTCAAGCTCTACTATAAAGCCATAGTAATCAAGACAATTTGCTACTGGCACAAGAACAGAGCCACAGACCAATGGAACAGACTAGAGACTCCAGACATTAACCCAGACATATATGGTGAATTAATATTTGATAAAGGAGCCATGGACATACAATGGGGAAATGACAGTCCCTTCAACAGATGGTGCTGGCAAAACTGGACAGCTACATGTAGGAGAATGAAACTGGACCATTGTCTAACCCCATATACAAAAGTAAATTCAAAATGGATCAAAGACCTGAATGTAAGCCATGAAACCATTAAACTCGTGGAAAAAAACATAAGCAAAAACCTCTTAGACATAAACATGAGCGACTCTTCTTGAACATATCTCCCTGGGCAAGGAAAACAACAGCAAAAATGAACAAGTGGGACTATATTAAGCTGAAAAGCTTCTGTACAGCAAAAGACACCATCAATAGAACAAAAAGGAACCCTACAGTATGGGAGAATATATTTGAAAATGACAGATCCGATAAAGGCTTGACGTCCAGAATATATAAAGAGCTCACACGCCTCAACAAACAAAAAACAAATAACCCAATTAAAATATGGGCAGAGGAACTGAACAGACAGTTCTCCAAAAAAGAAATACAGATGGCCAACAGACACATGAAAAGATGCTCCACATCGCTAATTATCAGAGAAATGCAAATTAAAACTACAATGAGGTATCACGTCACACCAGTAAGGATGGCTGCCATCCAAAAGACAAACAACAACAAATGTTGGCGAGGCTGTGGAGAAAGGGGAACCCTCCTACACTGCTGGTGGGAATGTAAACTAGTTCAGCCATCGTGGAAAGCAGTATGGAGGTTCATCAAAATGCTCAAAACAGACTTACCATTTGACCCAGGAATTCCACTCCTAGGAATTTACCCTAAGGATGCAGCAATCAAGTTTGAGAAAGACCAATGCACCCCTATGTTTATCACAGCACTATTTACAATAGCCAAGAATTGGAAACAACCTAAATGTCCATCGGTAGATGAATGGATAAAGAAGATGTGGTACATATACACAATGGAATATTATTCAGCCACAAGAAGATGGCAAATCCTACCATTTGCAGCAACATGGATGGAGCTGGAGGGTATTATGCTCAGTGAAATAAGCCAAGCAGAGAAAGAGAAATACCAAATGATTTCACTCATTTGTGGAGTATAAGAACAAAGGAAAAACTGAAGGAACAAAACAGCAGCGGAATCAGAGAACCGAAGAATGGACTAACAGGTACCAAAGGGAAAGGGACTGGGGAGGAGGGTGGGTAGGAAGGGATAAGTTGGGGGAGAGGAAGAGGGGGGGGTATTAAGATCAGCATGCATGGGGGGGTGGAGAAAGCGGAGGGCTGTACAACACAGAGAAGACAAGTAGTGATTCTACAACATTTTGCTATGCTGATGGACAGTGACTGTAAAGGGGTTTATAGCGGGGACCTGGTATAGGGGAGAGCCTAGTAAAGATAATATTCTTCATGTAAGTGTAGATTAAAGATAACAAAAAACAAAAAACAAAAAAGAAAGAAAAGGGGGATTATCCCATGATAGGATAAAACTAACTGTAAATCAACGAATAATGTATGCTTTAAATATCCTTAAGCTGGATCCCTTAAAGGGTGTCAGATGATCGGCTATGGAGGTACACTTTTCTGATAATCTTTTCTCTTAAAAAAAAAAAAAAGCAGTCCCTATGTGGTGACCTCCAGTGAGTTCTACACAATGGTATAAAGGGCAGATCAAAGTGTGGGCAAAGGGTCTGTTTGTATTTATACAGAGGATCAAAGCCTAATTTGGCTACCCAGAAAATGAACTAAGATACGATATGAAGAAGAACTTCCAACATCAACACTCTCTGGAAGAGTGATACCAGAAGATGATCATCAAAAAACCTCAACAAAGATCCAGGCGATGCTGCAGTTGTAGCTGCATTCATCCCACCGGTTCCTGGACTTGCCATTGGAATGAAGTAGGAGATATCTAAGCTGGCCTGTGCATACAGTAAAACAACAAATTTGACTGGATCTACACGGTTGGAACTCAACCAAGAATTAGGAGAAGTGCAAGTTGCAGTGCTCCAAAATCTTGCGACTCTAGACTATCTACTGTTAAAAGAACATATGGGATGTGAACAATTCCCAGGAATGGGCTGTTTTAATTTGTCTGATTTCTCTCAGACTGTTCAAGTACAGTTGGACAATATCCACCATATCATAGATAAGTTTTCACAAATGCCTAGGATGCCTAACTGGTTTTCTTGGCCTCACTGGAGATGGCTGGTAATTATAGATCTGCTTTGGTTATGTAACTGTATTCCTGTTATGTTAATGTGTGTGCAATTTAATTAGTAGTTTAAAACCTATACCTATACATGCTTAAGATACTCTACAAGAAGATATGTCAAAGAAATAATCAATCTCCCCATGTTTTCTTCCATCTGCTACCTCTATAGCTTTTCTTCTTCCTTCCTAATTACAACCCTTAAATAGAATTCGTGCCTCATATCGAATTTACCAAGTATCATAATTCCTCCAAGTGCTAAAGATTCCTCAAGACAAATGCTGGTCATAGAAGCCACAGGGCATAAATCTGCATAGAAGTAAAAAGCTAACCTTTTCAAACAATATGGCTTCTCTCTCACTTACCAACTTTACATCTCCCTGTATGGTCCCGGAAGATGACTGGTTAGCCAGAGACGGGTAAGATTCCTCAAGGGAGGAACAACCTAAGACAGGCACAGTCGCAGGGGGGCCATCAGGTGAGAAATTGGGGATCAACAGAGGTGAGGCTTAGTACCTCTCCCCCCGTTTTGAGATAAATCTTCTGCATCCGTGTATGTTTTGTTGCCCTTGTCTAGCTTGGATTAACACATAGTCTACAGGCACACACCTGATCATCTACATTTGCTCTCTTACAACACTAAACTAAGTTTTCTACCTTTATCTTACATCTACCTACCACTTCAGCATTTTATTGAAAAAAAAAAATAATAATAATAAAGGGAGAAATGTGGGATCCACATATAAATCAAGTATAAAAATGAAACAAATATTCATATTTGACCTGATTGTTTATGGTTCATAATGCGTGATCAAAACCGAAAGTTTCTGTGATGACTGCCCTTGCACTGTTCACCATGTAAGAACTTATTTACTATGTAAGAATTTGTTCACCATGTAAGAACTTGTTCATTATACTTTAGAAGATTGGAGACTGTTGAGAATTAGGCTTGGGGTTGATTAATGATTGTGCATTGAGTCCCCTATACAGAATTTTATTGTTGTTAACAACCATTTGATCAATAAATATAAGATATGCCCTCTCAAAAAAAAAAAAAAGCCACAGTAATCAAGACAATTTGGTACTGGCACAAGAACAGAACCACAGACCAATGGAACAGACTAGAGAGACCAGATATAAACCCAAGCATATGTGGTCAATTAATATATGATAACGGAGCCATGGACATACAATGGGGAAATGACAGCCTCTTCAACAGCTGGTGTTGGCAAAACTGGACAGCTACGTGTAAGAGTATGAAACTGGATTATTATTTAACCCCACACACAAACGTAAAGTCAAAATGGGTCAAAGACCTGAATGTAAGTCATGAAACCATAAAAGTTTTAGAAGACAACATAGGCAAAAATCTCCTGAATACAAGCATGAGCAACTTCTTCCTGAACGCATCTCCTCGAGAAAGGGAAACAAAAGCAAAAATGAACTCATGGGACTACATCAAACTAAAAAGTTTCTGTATGGCAAAGGACACCATCAACAGAACAAAAAGGCATCCTACTGTATGGGAGAATATATTTGTAAATGACATATCTGACAAGAGGTTAACACCCAAAATATATAAAGAACTTACATGCCTCAACACCCAAAAAGCAAATAACCTGATTAACAAATGGGCAGAGGATATGAAGAGACAGTTCTCCAAAGGACTTCAGACGGTGAACAGACACATGAAAAGATGCTCCTCATCACTAATCATCAGGGATATGCAAATTAAATCCACAATGAGATATCACCTCACACCAGTAAGGATGGCCAGCATCAAAAAGACTTAAGAACAACAAATGCTGGCGAGGAGGCAGAGAAAGGGAAGCCCTCCTACACTGCTGGTGGGAATGTAAGCGAGTTCAACCATTATGGAAAGCAATATGGAGGTTCCTCAAAAAACTAAAAGTAGAAATACCTTTTGACTCAGGAATCTCACTCCTTGGAATTTACTGAAAGAATACAACTTATCAGATTCAAAAAGACATATGCATCCCTATGTTTAACACAGCACTTTTTATAATAGCCAAGATATGGAAGCAACCTAAGTGTCTATCAGTAGATGAATGGATAAAGAAGATGTGGTACATATACACAATAGAATACTATTCCACCATAAGAAAGAAACAAATCCTACCATTTGCAACAACATGGATGGAGCTGGAGGACATTATGCTCAGTGAAATAAGCCAGGCGGAGAAAGACATGTGCCAAATGGTTTCCCTCATTTGTGGAGTATAATTACGAAGCAAAACTGAAGGAACAAAATAGCAGCAGACTTAGAGACTTCAAAAAGGGACTAGTGGTTACCAAAGGGGAGAGGTTGGGGAAGGCGGGTGGGGAGGGAGAGAGAAGGGCATTCAGGGGTATTATGTTTAGTACACATGGTGTGGGGGGTCACGGGGAAAACAGTGTCACACAGAGAAGGCAAATAGTGAATCTGTGGCATCTTACTACACTGATGGACAGTGACTGCATTGGGGTATGGGTTCGGACTTGGTTATATGGGTAAATATCACAACCATATTGTTTTTTTCCTGTGAAACCTTCATAAGAGTGTATATCAATAATACCTTAATGAAAAATTAAAAAAAAAGAAAAGTCCTCATTCCCTACTAACATCGATCTTATAAATGAAAATATCACATGTGTAGTAATGACCCCAAATATGTATTTTCAATTGCATCCTGTCTGTGGACTCCATCCAGACTTGTATGACTGCCTGGTCCACATCTCATCTGTACACGTAAACAGATGTCTCAACCTAGTGTGTCCATTCCAGACCTCCTGTTTTCTCTCCAAAACCTGTCGCTCCTCCTAGTCTCCAAATCTCAGTAAAGACAACATCCAATCATTTAGGTCTCTTCTTTGAATTTCTGGCAAACAAGTCTTGTTGGTTCTATCTTCAAAATACACAATTCCAAACATTTTTTTCACTGCATTTATCATGCTATTAAGACAGCATCATCTCCCACCTGTATGACACTCACAGCCTCCTTGTTTCCACTTGTGCACCTTCTCCCCTCCCAATACACACAGACTATTCTCCAAGCAATAGCTAATGTAATCTTTCAAAAATATGAATTATTATCATGTCACTATTCTGTTCAAAACCCTCTAATTAATTATTTTAAATAAGCCAGAATAAAAAGTGAGGATATATGAAACAAAAGATTTTTTAAATTGGGGTAATTATTAAGGCTAGGTGGTAAGTATATTATACTCTCTATTTTGGTATACTTAAAAAATTCCAGAACAGAAAAGTTTAAAAAAAGAATCGCCAATGGCTTTCCCATCACACTTAAGATAATTTTAAATTTCTTGCCACAGCCAAACAAGGCAGTCCACAGTCTTACAGAGCATGTCCACCTGGCCAACCGGCTCTGATCTGCACTAGCCTCTCATTCTGCAGTCATGCTGGCCTTCCATCTAGACTTCAGAACATAAACACATGCCCAGCTGAGGTCTTTTACAACTGCCACTCCCTCTAGCCTACGTGCACTTTCTCATTTATCCCTGCCATGTCAAAAAGCCATGCCCCTTAAACTTTAGTCAGATATATGCTTAAAAGTCCCTTACTCAGAGAGGCTGGACCCTCCTATCTAAAGTGGTCTTCATCCCACTGTCCTCTACCCCCTTTTCCTGCTTTATTATTCTTCTCAGCAGTTATCATTACCACAAAGTATATATTTCTTTATTGCCATCTCCCCATCAGAGTCAGCAAGAGCCATACCCACGTTGAATATCTATTATAGCTTAGCTCACTTGTTCCTGATAAAAATAAAATATTATCAAAAGGAAGAACTTACTGGTGTGAGCTGTTGAGAATTTAGCAACTGCTGAAATTGCTGTTGATGAAGAAATATTTGTCTTTGCTGGTCTGAAAGTAATCCTAGTCCTGAGGCACTGAAAAATGATTAAAGTTCTTACTTTCTACTGTATACCTTTAATTTTTTTTAATGTAAAATGAAAGACAAAATTTGATTTGATGTTTATTAAGTTAACAAGTCAAGTTTTTGATCAAAACAGTTTGAAAACGATGATGTACAAATTTCTTACTTTCCTCTCTCTCTGTATATATAGGTAAATAAGCATTCACAGAATGTCAAGAAATGTTTTGTTTTCCCTTTTATTATAAACCAAGCAGGAGCTAAGTTATTTTACAGAATAGGTATTTACATGTGTTTATTACATGCACATGTAATAATTTATTTTTAACTACTCAAGGATAATTTAATTCACACTAAGTAAGACGTATTTAAAACTAAGGAAAAAATCCCAAAACCCTAATTGATTTGACCTAACCTTTTTCAGTGGTCCCAGTGGTAAAATTAAGAACCAATGAAAAGAAAGCCAAAAGAAATAGTTTACTTGTATCCACTGTGAAACCATTTTAAATGATTTATTCCTCAAAAGTACGTTCAATCACAACATGACTTTAGTCATCTTATTTTGAACAGTCAAATTAATTCCAGTACAATCAATGAGTGTCACTCCTGGAAATTCAAGATAAGTATTTGACCTTCATCCTATATCAAAATCTTTAATGATAAAGCTTAACAAAATTACATAGCTGAATTTTAAGAAACCAAAATTCATATATGGTCTTCATTTCATTATTTTCTTAAGAATTTATGATACATGAACACAATATACAAAGAAGACATCACAGGTCAAGACTGAAATTTTCTGCACAAAATTTATTTAATGCTTTAATTGCTAAAAAATTATTTAATTTTGTTTTTAATCCTAAGTTTCAAAAATAAATGGCTCTCAGTATGATATACTTAGTTGAAAAGCTTGGTGGATTTTAATTTCTTAGAGTACCAGTACTTCTAGAAGGAACACATTAAAAATCCCAATCTAAAGCGTGGGCAACACTGGTTCTGTTGCATTAAAAAAACCCCAAGTACCTTTAAGTTTCTTACCTGTTTGTCAGTGTAGCTGGCATTGGGTGTGTTGCATTAGGTGGTACAGTTGTGTGGGTGAGCGGGGTGGGGTTCTGGGAGATTGTGACAGGGGTCTGAATAACTCCATTTAAAGCTCCCACAATGCCATTAATTGCCAGTTGGTTACCTGGCAAAGCTCCAATTATTCCACCCACTCCAGGCACGGCAGGAATGGTAGATGTTACCGTCTGCATTCCACTAGCCAGTGCCCCCACTGCCACACCATTGACCTGTTGAACTCCAGCAACACCTGAGCCCTGCTGGGCTGGGCTCTGCCCTGCGGGAGGTGGAGTAGAAAGGGCTGAGGAGCTGCTGGTGCTCTGTCCACTGGAGGCCAAGTCCTAACGTAAGTGAAACAGAATAAGTTGTAAAGAACACAGCAAAATGGATTAAAATATTCTAAACCATTTAATGTAATACACTGTTGCTCAAAAGAAAACCACACCAAAATTACCTGATTTAATACAGGAAGAGAATTATCAGGTAAAAAGCTGTTTCCTAGATGAGGGCTCTTACTGCTGTTCAAGGAATCGGTAGTGGGAGCTAGAATAAGAAAAGACAAAATAAAAAAGACAACATCTTACCCAGTTAAATTACATTATGTGTAAGATTAAAGGCTTATCTAAAAGCTTTTCCAGAGCCCACATTAAGAATACTTAAATATTAAGTCTTGCTATTCCTAAGACCAATTTAAATGGAAAAATCTGTATCTCTATTGAATACCGTGACTTCCAATCAATGAAGAGATCAGTACACATTTAAATAAATTTTATCATTAACTTAGGTACTAAATAAGATACAGCAAATTCAAGTAAACCACTTAACAGAATTCTTTATGCTCTTTAAAAATAACTGACCATTCCTTTTCTACACCTTCATGTAACTGGTGATCAGTTATTATTCACTTAAGAAGATACTCAAAGTCTATCCTACTTTACTTAGATAAACAATAAATGTTAATTTGCATACTTACCATTCTGTGCTGAAAATGCCTGCACTTGATGAGCTGGACTAGGGTCTGTTGTTATGGTTGGAAAAGGCACTGAGAGCTGTGCATTCAGTAGCTGAAGGCGCTCCTTTTTGGCAGTCAAGTTTTTAATCTGTTCCTCTAATCTTCGATTTTCAACTTGAAGTTGGTGTAGTGACTTCAGCATTCCTAAAACTAGCAAACATTTGGATGGTTTTTAGTTAAGACAAGTTCACACACAGGACTAAATATTTTACAGACTAACGTGTCAATAATAACTTTAGACATAAGTTAAAATAGAAAAGTAGAAGTTCTGTAAAATATTTCCAAATGACTAGGTTTTATTCCTAAACTTACATGTAGATACATGTGTATAAACCATAATATATACAGACAAAAGGATATTGGTTCTAGATGTGCCTTCTGGAAACTTTGTTGCCACATACCAGAAACACCCACCTGGGTTCAGGTAATTTCCATTCTCAAAGAAAAATGACAAGAACATTTTATTTTCATCAATATAAAAGCCTAGTCAAAAATTCAAAGTGCCTGTCATGATTTTCATTAAAATGTTTAAATGGGAAAGAAGAGCACCAATGTCCTTCACCATAATAAAGAGCACAAGCTTTTGGCTGCTGCTTGGTTAAGCTAAGTATGCCATCAGCCACCCAGCCCATCAGCCACCCCGGCGGCTCGGCATGCTGATCCACACATCCTCCAGCAGGGAGCAGTGTGTGTGCACTGCAGCCCCCACTCCCAACTCCCGGAGAAAGGCGTATCATCAGTGAACAGGCTTCGTTTCTGTCCCACCTCATCATCTCAAATACTGTTTCAATTCCTCCCACAACGGGAACCTCTCAACTGACAACACAGAGTGCTGTGGTTATGTGGGGGGTGATGGACACTTTAAAAGTTCTACATACATATTAAAAAGTTGTATTTGTTTAACGTGCCCCCAGGGCCTTCAAAAGACACAACTCTACTGGTACAGACAGATATGGCCATTTCCCAAGGATTTAACTTTTATTCCTCCTCTTCAAGATCCCACAAAGAAACCCTTAGTGTACCCAAATGAGATGCAAGTAAGGCTGAGCTGAACCTGTCCTCCAGCTATCATGTTTAAAGGATTATCCCAGCATGAATTTCCTCACAATTAGAATTTTTTGTCAGGGTACCATTCATAGAAATACCAATTTATGGTATTATCTACTAACAGTAAGCAAAATGTTTTGTTTTAATAAAACAAAGCAACAAAAGCTTGTATTATAAAATGATAAAAATTATCTATTTTTTTCCCCAAAGCATATATCTTTAACACTAGGTCACCTCTTCAGCTAACCACCTGTAGTAACTTTGCTTTTCTGTAACTTTTCACTTTTGGTCCTCCCTAATACTTGAAAATTTAGAGATACTAAATATGAATATGTAACTTAATAGCTAAATGATATATATGAGAATTACATATATATATATCATTTACTAATTATGATTCTTTCTCAAATTGTAAGAAAATAGACAGCCATACTTGACTACATGCATTTTTTAAAATAAATCCACAGGGCTGAGCAAGTTTTCCTCAAACAATTGAGCTAAGAGAAGATGTAACTTGGTTTTAGTAAACTTTAAAATCACTAAGAACAAAGTACAATGGAGAAACAAAGTGCCGATATTATAATAACTATAAACAGTAACAATAATCAGTGAACAGATAAGCGCTTTCTATGAGCCAGGCAATGTTCTTTCCATTTTTAATGTCACTTAATCCTCAAAACAACACTCTGATGATATAGGTTCATTATTATTCCCACTCTACAAATGGGAGACTAAAGCACACTGACACTAAGAAACTTGGTCAAGATTATACTGTTAGTAACAGGTAAGATAGGATTCAAGTCAAAGCAATAAAACTGTAGAATTTGTTCTATTAAACCACATTATACTTTCTCACTGTATTACATAAAACATATAATTTCATTGCTCTTCTTGATCAAGGGTAATGTCTGTAATCTATCCACCCTTGTGTCTATCCATCCATCCATCTATTCATCTTTCATTAAAGACAAGAAAAGAATACTTACTGTCACTAGGAGTACCCTGTTCTAATAAAAATTGCTGTCCTTCACTCCACTGCCTCTCCAAAAGCTGTTCTATGCTGGCTGCTACTGGAGGCAGACTTTCCAAACTGCTGTTGACTGGTTGATCATAGCGAATCTGTAAGCTGCTTACAGGGGATCTGTTGAAAACATTAATTCTCAGGTTAAAGAGGAGAACCCTTTGAAGGAAAGCACACTAATGTTTCTCACCTTAAGCTGACCCTTGTCATGTACAAGTTTTCTGACACCAGGCTGTCTATGCTAGAAGAGCAATAAAACCATAATCTACCCAAAAATTAGTAATTATCAGTCTTCCTCATCAAATTATAAAGTCAGAGGAATAGCTGGCCATACTCAATAATTAAAAACCATTAGAAAATATAAACATACCACCAAAAATCTCTGAAATAGGTTGTAGAAGAACTTGATAGAGCTTTATAAGGCAAAAGGGGGAAAGACAGTATTAGAAAGACTTTATAAAATTAGCCAGAAGAGTGCCACCATTCTGCTTTAATGTGCAAAATATCAAAGTAACACTGTACAATTTAATAATGTAGAAAGCATTTTAATTTACAACAGATAAAATCTCAAATATCAGTAAAAATAAATTATTAATAATTTTAAAGGACCCTTTTGTTATAAATTTGAAAATACTTATTTTGAACTTCTTCAAAATTAAGAAAGATGATTAAGACCATTTTTATTTGGACCCTTCACACATTTTTCTAAGATGTCTCAGGTCTGTATGTCAAATGGTATTATGACTTAACTCTCCAAAACAAACACTGTATCAAGATGAACGTGTAATGCTCATCCACTTTTTGTTTTCAATTAGTAAATGTGGACATTTCTGGTCTCCAGCCTCCATCCTAACTTAATACATTAGTAAAAGGACTTTCAAGCTTCCCAAGTATTTCCACATAATTATCTCATATGATTTCACAACAATCTTGCTTTACTGGCTCCACTTCTATATGAGGAAACAAGATAGGACTTCAGTGACAAAGACACTCCACTGGTAAATGACAGCTGGGGCTACAACTCAGGTTGCCTAGGAACCCATCAGTGTGCTGCCACTGCCCTAATATGCTTCTCTACAACAATCTCCCTAAATAAGAAATTAAACAAATGGAGCTCTTTATTTCATGTATAAACAGCCTGTACTACATACAGTTGGCCATCCCTCTCCAAATAGTACATTATGCCAGGATACTTGAGGTTATTACATTTCTGGCTGATTTTTAAAGAGTAATATAAAGGTGGAAATACATGCTAAAAATAATTTAGCACCATTTATTGTGTTAAATCCCATTTAGGTAATGAAAAACAAAGAACTACACTAAGCAAAATAGCACTAAGGGACCTTGAATAATTTCTGGGTAGCCTGTATAATATTTTAAGGGTAAATAGAGAACACAGAAATGCTTCTTCCACTAAACAGGAGCAAAAATCCATTAACTTTTTTCTTTGAAAAGAAGAATAAAACAATACAGAAGTAATCACAGCATAAAATTACAGATTAGTCAGATGATGTTAACCATTGTCTACTTCAGATTCCTAGTTCAAAAGAAGGGCTATTCAATTTTCTGCAGAGTTAAATTAGGAAAAACAATACTATTAATTTTCTCAGGAATTATACAGGAAAAAGGCACTACTAGAAAACAGCAAGATTAGAAGTTTTTGGATTAATCTAATGATAAAGATGTTCCTTAAGAGACATTCCCCAAATATTATAGTATCAGCAACACTGATACTGATGGTAGCTGTCACATAAAAATGTTAATTTTTAATAAAATTAATTCCCATAGTTGAACAAAAACTCTAGAATGGGCTTTTCCTCCTTCTGCTCTCCATTCCTACCCAGCCTAACACCATGCTTGAAGCAGTTACAAAATTAGACAGCAGAGAGAAAATAAACTAGCAGAAGGTCTAGAAGTTGAAAGTGGGATCAAATTATTTAAAAAACAGCCACACCTGAAAGCTGCATTGTCCTTTACAAACTGACACCGTGTTCCCTACTTCCATTCTCCCTATGGAGGACAGAAGACTCGGGCACTCAGACTGTGCTCTCAGTATCACTCTGGTTACAAGTGTCCTGCTAACGGGAAGAATCTCACATGTATTACAAATTAGCAAATGAGCCTTTGATTCTTTCATATAATATCTAAGATAATTTCACAGAAATGTAACTCATCTGCTATACTTTGATTCAAGCAATTTTAAGAACTAGTGGGACTTTAGAGCCACAAGAACATCATTAACTGAATGAGGAACTAGAGACCAAAGGGTTAAAGTGCATGGCCCACAACAGAGCTATAACTGGAACCCAAAGTTGAGAGTCTGTAGCTTTAAGAGATTTTTAAGATTATTTCATGGCCAAAAAGAATTAATTAATAGTACCAGCAGCTAAATATACAAATGATTAAAATCAAGAGTTCAAATTGAAATCTAAGAAAGCTTTAAAAAACTTAAGAATCTAACTACGTGTTTAATCTTCAAATTAATTTAGAATCATTTTTCTTGACTGTCCAGACATGCTTATCTACAGAATGCTTTTATAGCCTCACAAATGTACACTCTGCTGATATGAGATACAGAAGTTTCCAAATCTCAAAACATTGCCTTGCCCAAACTCTACAGTGTAAATAACGCTTACCGAGGTGAGAGGCTTCCTCGGGGTGAGCTTCCTCTGCCAACGAGGCTGCGGCTATTATCTCCCAGGTCTTGCTCTGCAGTGTAAATATTTCATAGCTGATAAAGTGACTTTCACTAGATAAGAGGTTTTAAGCTCTTGCCCTGATTTTTCCTAAAACACACATAAAACCTTTAGCACTATCCAGGCAGCTACCAAGAAAGCAGATCTAGCATATGCTGCTAGTTTGGAACCACTGACCGGTGGCATGCACAGCGTTGTCCCTACCCATTTCTGTGGGTCAAGAAGTCCGTGGGTTATGTTCAGTTCTTTCACTCCTTTTAGTTTTGCAGCACAAAAGCGTGGTTTGCATTTGCAGTGCCCTCCTCTCAGCCACTTTTAATTTTTATGGTTAAAGTAATGAATCACAGTTGTGGACAGCTAATCTGTATGCTTATCACAGTAAATCCTTATGCTTTGTATTTTTTAACACTTTGCATCCTGAGACAAGTCATAAAATACATAATGTATTACACAGAGCCCCACACCAAAACTAAAATTACATACATTATGTAGATCTTAAAACCAAGAATAAAGACACATAACACCCAATACCCAAACTGACAGAAACAAGTAGGAATACAGAATTCTGTATTTAAAAGAAAAAAAAGTAATTTCTTAAAAATATTCCTTAGGTAACATGAAGTATCTGTTTGAAAAGTAACGTGTATTCCCTCTACAGTTAGTTCCTTAGAAAATCTTCCTATACGGCCTCTTTCAAGGTGACCTCCCCTCATTCTGAGTCAGTAACCTCTGACCCTTAAATGGTAAAGATACCACTGATCCATTCTTGGTGGCCTGCTAAACCCATTCCCTTCCCCCAAACAGACACGACTACTTGGACATGTCAACAAATCCTTAAGGATGGAGTAAAACAAAGCAAATCCAGTGGCTCATTAAAACAGTACAAGAGGCAAAATGCTACAAAATGTCAACTGGTAAAAATTCACAGGATTACAAAACACTGTAGAAACTTTCTAATAGGATTTTTTTTTAACCAAGTTTGTGTGATGTAATTTCATAAATTATGCAAATATAAGTTTAGGCTATTCACAGAATAGCCCAGTGTTATGTTACTTTTATCACATAGAACTGAGAACTGAACACATCAATCACAAAAGTCACAGGAGACACTGTTGCATTCCTGCCTGCTGATGGCTCTGCTTAAACATTTACATTTCAGACAGCAGAAAAACACATCACTAGTTTACAGCACAGAGTACTATTTACTTCCAACTGTGATTCTCTTAGTTAAAAAAAGGGGGGGAGGGGCACAACCCTGTATTAACCACACCTTTAGACTTTTCAAATAAAGTGAGCCAATGGAGAGGTTGGGGAGGGGAATTATATTAGGGAATGGGAATGGAGTTTTGGTTTAAATATTCTTGAAAACTTACCTGTTTGATTGTTTTCAGACTGAGCTATAAGAGCTGCCATCGATGAATTTGGATTTAATCTATTTCCATACATATGAGATGGTGCCTGACTAAGAGAAGATCCAGATAGGGTATTTGCCTAAATGAAAAGAATCACAAAGATAAATGAATTGTATTTGAAAATATCTTAATATTTTCCCTCCTAGTAGCCCTAGTAACTATTTTCTCCTAAGACTATAAGCAAAAATTCCTGACTTTATGAAAAGCAAATTTCACTGTTGTACCATTCCAACATTTCAAGTTTTGAAAGGTTACGCAACTCCAGATTAATTACAGGAAAAGAGAAGGGAGTTGGTATGTTCAAGTTAACTATTCTTGCTTTAATTTGCAAGTATCTAGTCAATCCCAAAACCCAGTGGTATGGTAACCATGTGAAAGTATGACTAATTATTTAATCTTATTAGACCATTTACAAAATAAGGGCAGGTAGACAACAGATGTCTAACAATGCTTCAGTCTCTTACATCACAGGCTGGGTAAGGAGGTCAAAAGGTCCAACTTCTACTTTCAGCATTTTAATCATAAAGAGAGCCATATTTCCATTGCTTAACTCTGTCATTAGTAAAACCTGCACACTATTTTGTTACTTCCTATTTTGATAAGACTTGGAAGGCTGCTTTTTCTGTTTTGTTTTGTTTTTATTTTAAAGAAAGCAAACAGGCATCACATTTTTTCTATATAATGCAGAGCTCAACGAATCACAGCTTTGCCCTGACCCCCATATAAGGCACTGTCTTTTTGGCAGGAAGCCAGCTCTACTAACTGAAGAGCTGGTCCAAAGTTTGTAATTCATTCATGCTGCTAACCACAATTCTGAAGGCCTCTACTAGGACTTGTGCCAAACAAGCGAAAATGAACCCTTAAACAGATGAAGCTAAGGAGACTGGCCAAAGTCTTGCATAATCCAATGTAATAAAAATGCTTTCTTTGATGTGAATACTTTCTTCGACTTTCCAAGAATATTGTAACCTTAAAATGTGGCATTCTGGAAGCAAATCTCTTATACACAAAATACTGTTACAGAAGGCTATTACTAGCCTGAAATACTTTTCAGATTTAACAGAATCACAAATTTTAAAGTAGATTTCTGATTTTTTTCATGAATGAAATCAAACTTAAGCTTTTAAAATCATTGTATAGTTACTTCAGAACAAAATTCTGGAAAATAATTTTGAAGAATTGAAGCACTTCTAATATAAAAAAGCTGAACAACAGCAGAACCAAAGATGTGGGACATTCTGACTGACATGTGTTACTGTACACAAGAGATCAAGACGACACAGTAGTTGTAACAAGCAAAGTATTACAAAGAATAAACTGTGTTTCTGGGAAGACTCAGACCCTGACATTGTATCTGGCCTCTAGCCAACTTACTAAGCATGAAAATTGGACTTTACAAGTCACACAAACAGTCTCTACGATGTAGAACCCTGTCTTTGCTTTCCATTATTTTAAAGGGTATATTTCATAGTTCACACTTTAATGTATAAGTTCAGTCAGTTTCTGGGTCTCATTTTCCTATGCATACAAAGTCAATTAACTTTGAACTTCAAAGTCGTGCTTAACAATTAATTTGCCCTCAATAACAAGTCATAATTTTAACCTACAGATCTTACAAGACACCACATATTTAGCAGTATAGCATACATAAAGCACACAGTTCATAAATGGAAACATACAATAAGATTTTTTTTCCCTCTCTAGAAGTCAACTACTTGGGAATCTTGACTATTCATGAAATTACTTAGACTAAGAAAAAATCCAAGCAGACAAACATAAAGATCAGTCCCATGTGTTAAGATCTTGGGTACCTTATACTTAAAAATGTCCTTTTCACAGCCAATCTACTTTTACTCTAGACATAATTCTAAAAAGATCAACTAATAATATAACAGATTAGAAGTAGAAAATCGATTAGGAAGAGGAAAAAAAGTCATATCTTGGGACATTTTATTGGCAGCAAGAAATAACAGCTGACAGCAAGAGAGGAAAGAGAAAAACATGAGCAAGAGTGGGAGCATATTAGAGTGCTAATGGGGTGGTGCTCCAAGAACACAGTCATCTATATGCCTGAGAATCTGCATCTTAGCCCTTTGACTCTCCTTTTTCATATGGTCATCTATTGGCTGGATCAGTAACTAATACTATACCAGTTGGACTACTTTTTCAGTTCCAATTATATTTTATGAGCTGCCTTAGCCTCTTGATAAGAATAAGAAGATCCTCCTCTAATCAGAAATACACTCTTTTTCAGGAAGGGTTCCTACTACCAACGGCTTTATATTTATCCTTATTAGCATCCAATTTCTTGATGTAGTCTCCAAATTATCTTAGTGTCCCTATCACACACTAGGCCCTCTACACTAAAAGATCAAAATGCAAAGCAGTATAGTGTAACAACTGATTTGCATAATAACTAACATCAGGAAGAGAATAAATCATCTTCAGCCTTGGAATCATAATTCCAAGGCAGCAAAGAATATATTTTAAAAAGATGGAAGGCAAAAGTAAAATTAATAATAAAATAATACACTAAAATTGAAATACATTCATTATAAATGACCAATTTCCTAAATTTTTCCAAATGGATAAAAATTATCTGATACCTGTTTTTAAAAACTTCCTGTATTCATCTAAACAAGAAACTTTAAAAATAAATAAATTTTACCAGGTAAGGTTTTATGGTGTATTGAAACATCTAAACCACTCTTCATTAAATCTTAAGTCATAGACCTCATTTTAAGCAGGTAACAACAAGTTACCAAAGACCCCACAAATGGCTGACACTGCTTAGCCATTGCTTCTGAAATGATGCTTACAGTGGTTAATGCTGGGAACCCTTGACAACTCTGTTGGTACCTTATGGCCAGGAAAACCCCAACATTTTAGTGAAAAGATCCTATAACTTGGTAGCAAAATGAAGAGTGAGAGAGCGGGGGATGGGAAAAGACTCACTGAGGAGAGCACACACATTGTCTGGTATTTTGTTGACCCAAAAACCTTTGTTTTCAGCAATAATGAAAACATTAAGATTCCGGGGGAAGGAATTCCACATGAACCTAAAGAAACAGTGGTTATGAAGCATAAAGGGCACTGACCATCTTTTTATAAAATAAATCTGGAATAAAGGAAACAATGTGCACACTTCTCCCACAGCACACCTTTTTTTTTTAAAGTATTTATGTCCCACAGCACATTTTGGACATGGATTTTTAAAAGTGCCCCAACAGCAAATTACTAATGTACCCTAAGTCTGCTTCACAAGACATGGTATGAAGACCAGCAATTCTTTTTGGAGGAACAGTCCTACCTTTTGACATTTCAATTTTACCTTGCCCAGGTAAGGAGAATGACTAGTGCGGACAAATACCCTCCTTGGGTCTACTGGCACTATAAGAATATGAATTGTTAACACTGGGGAAGCTTAGTGAAGTGTATCTATCATATATGTGAACACTGTACTGTTTCTGCATTTTTTCTATACATCTAAAATTATTTCAAAGTAATAAAACAGAAAAAGATATGATTACAAAACAAACTGGTTACTTGGCTTTATTGTTGTGATATAATGAATCATAAGACCAAATGTATATTTCCCAGGTATTTTTGGTCTTAATCCACAGTTCCTGAAAAAACTGCAGTCTTAAAGGTGAGATGGGTGTTTTGTCATGCTAATGAGAGACTTTTGGACCCCCACCCAAGGGCAGAGGCTGGAGGGTGGACCAGCCAATGGCCAATGATTTAGTCAATCACAACTATGCATTAAAGCCCTCACAAATCCCAAGAGAGAAGCTTGTTCTGCTCTCTCAGCTCTGCTTTGCCTGCTCTGTCTGGTTGGATCCTGCTTCTTGGTCAGAGAGAGCTTCTATGCTTGGGAAACTGGAACACCTCCACGTGCCACCAAGCCAGGCCCCAAGGTCCACAAAGATAGAAGCTCCTTTATTTGGGACCTTGCCCTATGTCTCTCTTCATCTGGCTGTTCACTTGTATCCTTTATTAAACTGGTAAATGGAAGTGTTTTCCTGAGTTCTGTGAGCTACTCTAGCAAATTAATTGAACCTAAGTATGAGGTCGTGGGAATCTCCAATCTGTAGCCAGTAGTCAGAAGCACAAGTAACTGGCTGATGCTTGCGACCGGCAGGCCTCTGGAGTGGGGGATGGAAGGCAGTCTTGTAGGATGGAGCCCTTGACCTGGGGAATCTGGTGCTGTATCCGGGGCAGACAGCATGAAAATTGAGTTGAGTTCTCTGATAAATACACTGTTAGTGTTTGGAGAACTGCTTGGTGTGAGTATGTGTGGGAAGACCCCCTCCCACATATTTACACACACTGTAATCAGGTCCAGTACCCCAATGAAGTTATACTATTTTTACTGCTGTGTATAATACTGTTACTGTTATACATGTATGTAGGGAAGAAATACACCATGGCATTTGGTGTCAGAGATGTCACAATTGTGTACCACTGAAACGAAGTCATCTACTCAAACTGTGAAAGTAGGTATTTAAAATAGATCAGGATAAAAATATTTTATAAAATTATAAGTCTAAATTGCCATAATAAATGTCTGTTTTAACTTCCAATATATGATATCTTTGGAAGTAATTTTGTTCCCTCCCCAAGACTGATAATTGAAAGGAACCACTTCCACTGAAGATGTTGCACTACACTAGTAAAAAACCTCATTAAGAGAGTATAATTATTTTCAAGATAAGCCCAAAGGCAAGTAGAAATAATATTACTGAACAAAATAAATTGAACAAAATATTGAGGCAAATCCAAGTCACTCTGAAACAAAATATATTTAGGTGTCTAAGTCAAAGAACCCTTAGCAAATTTAGAGTAACTTATGCTAAAGCTAAACATCTAGAAAGATATGTTAAGTCCCTATCTAGGCAGTATTTAAACTCAAATAGAAGAAATTTCATGTTTCCTAAGTAGACTGATATATATATTAAAATACTGAAATGATTAAAATAATATTTCAGCTTTAAATTTTCCCTACTGTTACTAGTTCACCCCTTATATTTCAAATGTCGGCTTATGACTACAAAGAAATTTAAAAAGAACGTTAGTTGTAATGTAACTCTACCAAATTGTTAGGCACTTGGCTCATTCTAAAAGAGTTAGTTGTGGAGGGAAAAAAGTCAGGCTACGTCTACCTAATTATCTGAATATAAGACTTAAAAGTGAGTATTGTTTTGGTAGACTTAATTTCTTCTCCCTAGTGTTGGTAAACACAGAATAGTAAGAAATGAAGACAAATTAGGTTTGGAAGAATAGTACCTATAAAAATTTCACCTTTGGAAAGTATCATAGCAATATATCATCTAGAGGTAGATATGAAACTCATATTTCAATCATATAGGAAGAAGTTATAGCAACTTTTTTAATTGCACAATTACCCTGTCAATAAACATTATAGTCAAATGATTCAAACAAGCTCTAAAACACTGTCGCTAAGCTTTCCAATCCTAACACGATTTAAAAATACATTCTTCCAAAATGTTGGCAGACTAAATTGAACATTTCTTTTTAAAATTCCTGTTTCACATATACACTTGAAAGAAAAAACGTTTATTGTTACTATATCTATCTGCCATAAACCAAGCTGTCTCACCTTGGGCAAGGTACTAAACCTCTGTAGAAGTCTTCAATTTCCAAACGTAAAAGTGGAGATAATAAACGTACCCACCACATAAGAATATAGTGAGAATTAACTGAGTTAATATATGCAAAAGGCTTAAAAGAATTCTTGGCACATGGTGAGCACTCAACTTTTAGTTTATTATTTTAAGAATTATTTCCATAAGCTATTACTGTTTCCACTTTTTCCATTAACTTATTAGAGAATATAATTTACCAATTATATTCTGATATTCACATGGCTGTATTTCAAAGATAAAAACTTACTTCCCTCTTAAGAAAAGTTATATGGTATAAATGTCTCATTATGCAATGATATTCTATAGCAACACAGCAACACTGAAATAAATATAAGAATTCAAATATTTTCATGACAGGTTATATACTTTTTCAATTTGCAAACACAATTTGACTAGAAAAGCTCCCAGGAAAAACTGGAAAACTATGGAAAGTTTCCTATGTCTTCTTATTCAGTTCAAACTCTGTACTCTGAAACATACTCTGTACAACAGCCCCCGGTGTCTGTGTCCACCACCAGCAGTAAGGCTTTAATACACAGTGTGTGATGAGAGATGAAACCAAGTGTGAACATTTTCAGGTCCCATGAGTAGGAGGACTGTTAAAGCTGTCAGGTTCAATTGCATCATTCCACATTATTCAATGCCCCAAACTGCTCCCTAATTGTTAGGAGCTTAACGTATTCAAAACCATTGTTTAGGCTAATGCTGAAATGCCCCACACCTGAGTTTATATAAAGTAGTGGGAGGGATTAAATGGTAGTTAAACCATCACTGAACACTCATGCTTGGACAACAGAACTGTATAGAATAACCAACTAATTCTATGCAGGTTTCCTAATTGCTTAAAATCTAATCAATATATCACCCATATTTTGGGGGAAAAATTAAGTTCTTAGGACTAATGTGGCTACTGAAATAATTTAAGAACTAGAAAAGACCTTAGTCAACAGCTGAATCTAAAATGGAATTTATTTATCTATGGTTAACATGGAATTAGGAATTTTAATAAAATTTAATACTATTTTTAGTAAAGGAAGTGTTTCTGTACAATCTTCTCACTGGTAATCAGGTTGTTTCTGTAACAGCTGAAATTAAAAATGTCTCCTATAGTAACTGTAACAGTGTTACAGTTTCGAATTCTACTAATTCCAAACTACTTTATGGATCTGCAAAATATTCATTCTCATTTGAACTTCATAACATATTTGTATAGCAGGTAGGACAGGTAAAGTGTTGTATTTTACATATGAAAAAAACTGATGTCCACAAATTTAAAAGACCTCCCATGGTCATAGTAGTGGGTAGCACAGCTCCTGGAACCCAGAATTTCTGACTCAAATTTTTGCTATTATGCACTGTATCACACAAATGGACATAGTAAAATTCTTTAAAAGGCTTTTCACAGAAATACCTCTTGACATAGAGTTACGCAATTGGGAAATTCATTTTTATGGCACTGACTAGCTAACCAGAGCACAGGCTCAGGAGTCAAGACTGCCGTGCTTCCGAACTTACTGCCACCACTTACCTGACATGTAACTGTGCAATGACTTAACCTTTCCATCATCCAATAGTAAGTGATGTTATAAAACACATACAAAAACTTACTTTGTTCAGAATGTTAACTCTCTTAAAATTATGAGTCATTCATATGAATCTTTCATTCTGAACAATAAATCAGAAATCCTCCTAAGTCACGTCAATCTGCCTGGGAAACTGAACCATTTTCTTAAAAAGAATTAAAAAGTGTTACATCAGACATCACCTGAAAGGAGATCAAGGACTGTATCTAAGACAACGCCCCAACACACACACACCCCAAGGCTATCATACTGGAAAACAAGACAGTAGTTCTACCTTCCAATAATGTTAAGGAACTGTAATTTTAACTACACTGATGATATCTGTAAAAGAATAATTAGTTTAAAGACAAGTTGAAGAATATAAAAATGGTTATCAGACATTTTTTAAAAGGTTTTTAAACTTAGGGTTGCTAAGCACCAGACTTCCCCTTCCCACCCACAATTTTACAAGTGTCTCCTTTCTCCCCATTAAAACCGGAAATTTATTCTCAGATTTTAATTTCTATTAGCTGTTCCTGATCTTACCTCCCCAGCCACTTCCCAGGGAACAATTCTGAAGACAGCAAATAAACCAAACAAGAGGCCTGTCTATCTTACTTAAAACCGAGATCAGAAAGATCAAAAATGACCTCTGGATTCTTATCCTGCTGGCACCAGGCCAGTCACTAAAAATTACTACTTTCATTAATTGTGTGTGTGTGTGTGTGTGTGAAAGGAGGGGAGGCAAAGCATTCCAATTGAACATTTCTATTCTCTGATTTATATTTTTAAGAATATTTGTAAAAAACCGAAGGAACAAAATAGCAGCAGAATCACAGAACCCAAGAATGGACTAACAGTTACAGAAGGGAAAGAAACTGGGGAGGATTGGTGGGAAGGGAGGGATGGTGGGGGTGGGGGAAGAAAGGGGGCATTACGATTAGCATGTATAATGTGTGTGGGGGCACAGGGAGGGATGTGCAACACAGAGAAGACAAGTAGTGACTCTACAGCATCTTACTATGCTGATGGACAATGACTGTAATGGGGTTTGTGGGTGGGGACTTGGTGAAGAGGGGAACCTAGTAAACATAATGTTCCTCATGTAATTGTAGATTAATGATACCAAATTTAAAAAGTTGTAGAACGAAAAAAACAAAAAAGAAAAACAACCAATGCAAAAATATATATATATATTTGCTTGCTGGTGTGATGGTTTTCTTAATAATTGTAACAAGCCTTCTATAACTTTATTTTAAATATTGATAATTTTAGTTTACCCACTTTCAGCATTGTTCTCTTCATTTTAAATCAACCACCTATAAACAAACCCTAAATAAAAGGCAAAGGGATGTGAATATCTAAACAAAATAAAATGCGCAATTTGAAAACAGGGCCTATAAGAAAGTTAAACAGAAATATAAACTTTTGTCATTTTGGAAAGGTTCATTACTAAGTGCACCACAATTTTAAGAGTTGTATCTAAACATTTCATTTATTCTAAATATTTTCATATCCTTTTCCTTCCACACTGCCCAGAAAATTCACGTTTTGCACTTTCAATACTAATACTATTGTCTCAGGCAGCTAAATTGAAGCAGTTCTGCACTCAGTTCAACTGAGAGGTCAGTGTGCCTCAGTTGCCTGGAGACTGATGGTTGCTACAGCAGCACCAGGCTAAATCAGCTTCAGCTTGAAGGCAGAAAACGTTTACTGCTAGACACAAACATAGATTTCGTTGTCTCAGCATGCAGCATTTGAGACCAACTGGATGATCACATTTATATGAGACCCATCTTTACTGAAACATGGAAAGAGGATAAACAGTAAAGATTTTAATTGGACTGAATCCTGGATTACTTGCATCTATGATTTCTTTGTTCTTCAGTTGAGTCATATGTTAAGTTGAATGTTCCTCTAGCTATAAATTTCTCTTCACCACCACTTCCCCCATTTACTTTACTAATGTCAACCCCCAAAACCACAAACATAATGAATGAATGAGAAGAAATGAAAATTTTGCTTAATTCAGCCTGGAATTAACCAGAGAGTAATTAAAACAGACTTTTATAAAAAAAAGAAAAATACACACTGAAAATGTTCATGCGAGACTTTGTCCAAGGACAGAAAGCTATCAACAGCATATGGTTACACTTAATTAAAAGAGATAAAACTATTTATAAGAGCTATTCTTTCTCTTCTCTATCCTTTCCCCCATCTTTAACCCCAAGCCCATTACTCCAGCTATCTCACTAAGGCTAATGAAACGAGATGAAGAAAAACTGCCCTAAATTAGCCAATTCCCCTTATTCAGAAGGTTGAGGGGGTCATCAAACAGTTAACTTTCATTTTCAAAGATCATGGCATTGATTTTCCAAAACAGTGAACTGCCTGCTGTTTTAATACTTGACCTGATTATAATGGTGATTATCTGCACTGTACCATTACATACTTCAAGAATAACCAGTGCTGTGCTTTGATGCACAGCTTACAGAAAATATTGAAAAAATAAATATATATACACACATATTCGGCCTGTACAATGGAATTATGAACACATATGTAAAACATTAAGATTATCTGGTAACTAGTTGTTTGTAATCAGACATTTGTCACTGTTAAAATTTTCTCAAAATGCTGAGAGACTTACTACTAGAGCTTTGGAACAAAATGAAAGTAAAATTATGAAGAATTCCAAACACATACTTTAGGAATTTTAAATTATTACCTTTGGGGAAATGGCAGGAGGGTGGAGTGGGGGAGACTGGGGTGGAGTAGGGGCGTGTATGGGAGAATGAATATAATGTACAGCTTTGCCTATTTATTGTCCTATTTATATAATCCAAGATGATGTTTCTGATTTGATTCGTGCTTTGAAGCATTCCTGTAGACTAGGTCACCTATCAAGTTACAGATCTAAAGTGAAGGAAAGGGAGAAATAAATGCAAAACCACCAACATAGTCATCATATTTACAGTATTTATGAACACTCCTATTCTCCCACTAAGGGGAAACCCACGTGGTACTTAAAGGGATCACTCACTCATTACTCCATATGCTCCTACACTGCCTTTAAAAACTTAAGACAACAGACATTCTTATTTTGTGTGATTTTTAAAATTATAAAAGGAATTTTTAAAACCACAAAGTCTAAAATTGGTTCTTATACTTTGTATAAGAACAAAAGCTCCCTCCAAGTTACTATTTTACATCATCGGTACAGAATTAGAAACACAGAAATAGAAAATAATCAGTTGGTGCCAATAGATTCCTGTGTCCTCTCTCATGAACAGCACATAAAAATGTCTATTACTTCCACTAACATGTCAATACAAATTGAGGTATTTTATAAATTCCCATAGGAAGTTCTATTTCACTTCTCTCCTCCTGTCAAGATCACTTTCAAACACGACAAATGCATCTACGTGTTACTCCACAGCACTGTAATAACCTACCTGAGTGGTAGCCACAGCAGGGGCTGCAGATGCTGTGGCTGCCGGAGAGAGTGCTCCACTTTGCTGCAAATGCCCAGAAGACTGCTGAGGTAAGTGAGAACTGGAGACAGGAGTACTAGATCCTGAACCAGATATGACATTTGGAAATGATACTGCTACATCATTGCTATTATAAATACCTGCAAGAAAAAAAAACTTACTTAAATATTTTGTAACTTAGCAGTCAAATCTGTCACAGACATATAATATTAATCAGTAAGTTACAATACCCACATTTCTTCCTGATCTCTCCCCACAATGATGAATTGTATTGGAAGTATTAAAAAAAAAAAAGTACCAGTAACTAAATGAATAAATACTGACTTTTCATGAAACACATGTCTAAAATAAACTAACTCACTTTTTATATCTCAAAAATGACTTTACTAATAGACAGGGAGTGCTTTGTTAAAAAAAATATAAGGGTTTTAGGAATTCCTAAGAGCAATGAAATGTTTCTTAAATAGGAGAAAGAAGCAATTAGAGCTGCATAAATATTACCTGCTAATAAAATAAGCCTTTCAAAATACAGATACTATGGCCCCAGAACTCATGACTGAGAAAGTCTGAAATGGGAAGTGGCTGTTTTAGAAAGGTTACTATGTAGAAAATAAAATGGAACAGGACAGGATTTGAGATCTGGAAACCAAAGAGGCTAATGACATTACTAAGACACCTGTGAAAATAAAGAAGCTAGGCAGATTCTAGAGATATCCAGAACGTAGTGTTAAAAGGACTATACACTGCCTGGGGTCGGGGTGGGGGGAGGACATTTAAGAGAGACCGACAATGTGGACTCCTGGGTGGTGGTAACCATCAATGCAAGGAACACAGGAAAAGAGAGTGGGGGAACTTGAAAGCATTTTCAGCGGCACTATGGGGGTAAAAGCCAGAAAGAAATGAGAAATAAGAGAGTAAAAGCGACTCATTCCAGAAAGGTGGATGGGAAGAGGAAGGAGAGAGAAATGAGTACAGTTAAGCAGAAACGAGCTGTTACCATACCATAAAAGGCATCTTTTTTACTTTTTCTTAAAGATGGGAGATCATGCTCATATGCTCCGTAGAGAAGGAGCTCTTTGAGAATAAAGATAAGAAATTGGAGTATCTATAAACCAGTGGGGTATTCTGCCAGGGGTGAGTTTGCTCCACAAGAGACATGTGAAAATGGAAACATTTGGTTGTCAAAATTAGGGGGTGTTACTGGCATCTAGCAGGTGGAGGCCAGGAATGTTGCTAAACATCTTAACAATGAGCAGGACAGCTCCTCTCTACTAAGAATTATTTGTCCCATAGTGCCAGTAACATGGAAGCTGAGAAATCTGAGAAATCTTACTCTCAGGAGGGTGGAAGTGAGGTAGATCACAGACATCAGACAAGCACCACAATTAACTTTTCCTGGCTAAATAGTATAGTAAGAACAGGAGGGACTCCACCTTATGGCTAAGATCCCATTTTAAAAACCAGGGAATTAGGAGTTAAGATTCCTAACATACTTAATGGTAATCAGCCAACAACTGACCCTATCCTAAGGCATGGTGAGCAGTCCTAAATGGTACATCCCCACTGCTTGAGGGTCCCCACTATCTTAGACAGGAACAGGATCAAGAAATTCTGTGTTAAGTTTATCTTACAGAATATCTAGAAGACAGAGTACAGAGGATGATACAATGTCTCTCATGGGAGATACACATCAGGAGACCACATGTCAAGCCTACCCCCCACCCCCATCCTTTGAGCCATTTTTTTTTTGCCCCATTCTTGAAAGCCTTAAAAGAGAGAATCCTAAACCTCTAAGTGTACCTCCCAAGGTTGCCTGCACTCCTCCTTCCTTCGAGTATGTACTTTTTGCCTTAAATAAAGACTTTTCTCTGTTCAACTTACTGTGTTTTGTCTCTGTACTCTTACTTAAGCACTAGTCTTCTCTCTCTCTGTTCTACTTCAGACAAGTAGGAAGGGACTAGAGATCTCTATTCGGGCTTGCAAGTTTCCGTTGCCTGGCTGACCCAAACGGAACTGCAGCAGTTACAATCTTGCTCTCTAGTAACTTGCCCGAGAATGTCCTTTCTTTGCCTTTGGGAAGTTCTCAGAACATAATCTCACTCCATCCAGTGCTCTGTGGCTCCCCCCTCAATCCTAGGGTGGTAGGGACTTAGTTCCTATGCTGTGCACATCCAAGCAGACACTGGACGCAGGTGACCCTGGCTTCAGGAGTTGACAAGGGATTTGTCCTTTGCAGAGCAGGAATTCAATGAGATTCCCTTTCCACCCTCTGCTCTTCCTTGCTCTCTACTGCCTACACAGCTGCTGCCATTCCCTGCTATTCTTGCTTTAATGAATTATCCAAGGTATTCGATAATTCTTTCTCCTTCAAAGCCAAGAACCCTCTCCCAATCAGGTTGAGGTTTCACCTATTGTGCAGGGAGAGACTTCCCAAGATGCAGGTGCCTGAAAAGAGAAGGGAATAAGATCTTAAGAACTTGACATTGTATCAAAAGGAAAGCAGGAAAAAAGGAACCTAAGTGGGCTGTGGGAAAAAATATTTTTTGAGAAGCTATAGCCCTTGAAGGCAACAATTATTTATTTATACCAACAGTTGACTTTCTTCTAAAGAACACAAATACTACTGATTCATAAGAAATTAAAGTACCTATAATCTTCAAACACAAGAAATAAAAGAATGGGACATTTTTAAAAGCCTTACTACTATAACTGATGATCTTAAGGTCCTTTTTATATCTACAGTTTCTCCAGAAAAAAAAGATAATTTTTTCATTCAACAAATGAATTCATTCCTCAAATATCTGAGAACTCACTGTTCGTCAGACATTACTCTAAGCCCTGGAAATACAAAATCATTCAAGATAACGTAGTCTCCACCTTCAAGAAGCTTAGCGGCAAAAAGACAATTACAAAGAATGGGAAGAGTGCTATGACTGAGACATCCTTAGGGAGCTCTGAGTGCATAGTTTCTAACTCAAAGCTGGGGTGAGAGAGGATGAGAGTTACAAAACTTAAGTAGATGTGTGCCTTTAAAGCTAACTAGAGGACCTGCAGAGCAGAGGTGATTTTTGAGTGTTTTTCACATTTCACATCTGAGTAAAGTTGGAACCAGCAAATGGGAAAACTCAAGTGTGAGGGTGGTTTGAGGAAGAAATGTGCCAGAGAGCAAAGCAAATTCAAAGAACTTAAAAGTACCATCCGCATAGTTGAAGCAATACATGAGGCCAAAAAATAAGCAGGAATCAGATCAAGAACAACATTAAAAAAGTTAAAACATTAAAGATTTAGAGACAATAGGAAGCCACTGAAAGATTGGATGCAGAAGCTTGGCGTGATCTGACTGGTGTTTCAGTGAAGACACAAATCAGTGGCACAGGGCTAAGAAGAGACTGGAGAGGAGGGGATTTAAATAGAAACTGAGAAGTTTGTCAAGGGTGGCTACCATAATACTGATGAACAAAAAGAGGGATTAAACTAAGGTAGCAGCAGTAAGAGAAGGCAAAGTTCATAGGACTGATAACTAATTATACCTGAAGAATAAAAAAAAAAGGGAAGAGTAAAGAATGACTAGGTGTGAGTGGTGATAACATCCATGGAAGCAAGAATAGCAGTGGAGAGCATACAGTATTTGGTTACTATATGAAGGTCACTGTGCTAGCCTAACAGCCCAATGAGGTAAATGTTACTGCCGTTTTATGGATGAGAAAACAGAAGTTCAGAGAGACAAAGCAACTTGCTTAGTGACCTAGTAGGTGGTGGAATCAGGATTCAAACTCACAGCTGTATGATTCTATAACTGAAACCACTTCCTAATACAAGTTTGAGGTTCAGGTTGGTCATCATGGCCTCTGTGATGCTGTGGGACACAGAACCCCCATACAGTCTAGAACAGATTGGGATCAGCCTGAAGTTCACCAGAAAAATCAGACCTGGAGATACAAATCTAGGATTAAGAAGCATAGTGAAATTAGAATAAGTAAATGTGAAAACTCAAAAAGGCTTTCTGTTGGCTTACACTCTGCTTGAAATTTTTAACTGGTTCATATTTAGAAACATGGAATTTTATATTTAAAAGACTTGTAATTTTTCCTGAAAACCTGAAGCTCTGTCAACACTGGATATTATATTCTGAAATAGCTGGAGCTTTGGAGAGGGCATGGGTTCTTTAATCCACCAAAGTCCTGTCATTCCTTATTCTTCACCTCTTCACTCAATGATGTTACCTATTGGACCCTGTCAAGTACTTGATTTACAACTGATATGGAAGCTGGTCAAAGCCAAGGAATGGAAAATGTTATCATCCAGGGAAAGTTGTCAGCATGACAGAGAAGCAGACCAAAGATAGAACCGTAGGGGACAGAACCACTGAAAGGGTAGACAAAAGAAAACTGAGAAAATCTTACAAACCACTTACTGAGAATTTCAGAGGAAATGGTCAAATGGTTCTACTGGTTGTTTAAGGTAAGGCCAGAAAAAGGAAGTCACTAAATGTGACAATAAATCTTGGCAAGATAACACTCTTAGTAAGTTTGGCTGTGAAGGGTAGGAAAGAGAGTATATAAACAAAGTGAGTATTTATAAACCTTATATTCCAAAGGAGATGCATATAGCTGAGAAAAAAAAGCTTAAATTGTTTATCTCACAGATCATTCAACAAGTATTTACTGAAAAGGGACTGAAGACAGCAACAGAAAGGAAGTCTGCCTCCAAAGAGCGTAGCATCTCACAGCAGAGCTAACAAGTAAGCATGAGCTATGGTGGCACAGGAGAGAGATGACAAGTACAAGGATGGGCAACATGAAGGACAATTCAGGTTTCAAGGAAGAGATGGAGTGGAGGAGTTCCAAAGTGAAGTACTTGAACTCAGTTTTTTCTTAGTAATTCAAAAGGTAAAATGCTGAATATCTAATTTTGTTTTAATGATGGAAAGGATATTATACATGGAATCTCCAACTCCTAAAAGACAAGAGGAGGTGGCATGCCAAAGTCAAAACAGCACAAGTTTCTGACAGACAAAATCGTGGCTCTCCCAACCACATGACCTTAATAATGTTAAGTTACAAATCAACATTAGTAATAACAAATTACTTAAGCTTTCTGAGCCTCCACATTATTCTTTTCTAGAAACGAAGACAAATAGCTACCTTGAAGGCTTTAGAGTATTCATGTAAAGGTTCTAGTAATGCCTAGCACACAGTAAGTTTCCATAAATGGTAGTTCCAGCTATTTTAGAGTAATGCTCTAATTTAAAAAACTATCTTTTGTAAATCAGGTAAGTACAGTGTTACAATTATCAGGTCCTCTAATGACCCCACTATACTTTGAAAACTGTAAATACCATTATCACATACCATAATATATCATGAAAGTATAATATCAAGAAGCCAAACTGGTGACTAAGGACCTCTGACCTCAGAACCTAACTGTTTTTATATCGCATTACAGTATCTTCAAATGGGAAACTGCATAGCTAACAGTGCAATGCAGTGATAACACTTTGAAACTATGTCTGGTATGCAGGTTACTGCTGTAAAATAGAACAAATCAAAATTTTCGTTTCCTATCAAGGCAGGAAAGCATAAAATTATAAATTTTGTTTTGAAAATGAGGACTACTGACTCCCAACTCCCTCATGCCTCAGGTGTAACTGGTATAGTATGAACAGTTTTACTGAGACCTCTAGATCTTTTTTCGCAAGGCAAATGATCCTCAGATTGTTCTGTACCTGCTTTCTATTTAACTTCACTCTACTTCCATCTTTTATAAGTTATATGCTATTTTAATTCAAATCAAGGTGACATTTATCAAATCAAACAGAACTGAATCCTGCAACGCACAAGCTCTGGGAAAATACCCTGAAATTCATTTGTTCAGAACAGAGAGTAGAAACAAAGATGCAGAATGATACAAAGAGTGGCAATGACATATTCAGATTCATTTAATCATTCATTCATCCAGTCATCCAATCACCTAGTCATCTATCAAACAAATATTTATCATATACCTACTAGAAGACAGGCACTGTGCTCAGAGCTGGGAATAAAGTAGGGAACAAGACAGACAAGATCTCTGCTCTCCAGGAACTTACAATTTAATGAGGGAGGCAAACATTAAAACAAACATATGACTATAAATTGTAGCAAGTGCTATGATGGAAGAAGAAAAGTGTACCACAGGAGCTAAAAATTGGAGAGCAGAAAAGACCTGTGCTAAGAAACGGTCCTTAACTCATGCCCTAAAGGTTACATAGGCAGGTGTTAAACTGGACAAAGAGTGAAGTAGAAAAGCTTGCTCACAACACAAGTAGAAAGATTCAATTGGTAACACGGCTAAAGGATAGCAGAGAAAAGAGCAGAAGACAGGAAGGAGTAGTTCTCCCAGGACCTTTTAAGCCATGCAGTGGTATTTAGAATTTATGTTGAGATTGATGGGAAGACACCAAAGGCAAACAGCATAACTCTATTTTTAAAAGATCAACCCTGTAACTGCTACGGAGCAAATGAACTGAAAGAGGAAGAGTGGGAAGAGAAATTTTAAAAGGCTATGCCACAATCTAGATGAAAGATTATGTCCCTGTGGACCCAGGTGTCAGTGGTATTGAACATGAAGAAAGGTGGGTCAGCAGTTCCTTCAGCAGTTGGACTTATCTAAACGTGATGATAAGCTTTACTTGGTAGATAGAGTGAAAAAAGGGCATGCATTGTGAATGAATCCCAGGCTTCTAGCTAGTGACTGGAAGTGCCATTTGCTGAGGTAATGAACAATGGGGCAGAAAGAGTGGGTTTTTGTTTGTAAAAGAGAGAAAAGCTGGCCTAGGACTAAGTCCTGAAGACCGCCAACATTTCAAGGATGGTTAGTGGAAGAAATCTGTCAAGAGAACTGAGATCCCTGAAGTAAGAAGAAACCACGAGTGTGGTATCAAGAAAAGAGAGTCTAAAGAAAGGGTCATCAGCTGTAAGCCACTGACTGACACTGCCCATTAGATTTAGAAACAGACAAGAGGTGATCTTAGGAAGAGCAGTATAGTGTGGGCAGAGCCAAGAAAATATGGCTTAGACCTAAGCTTTCAAAAGTGTGTCCACTGCAATGATACAAAATCAATGTATAAGAAAGAAGCATACTGTGACAGAAATATTACTGTTCACCAACCAGGGATGGTGCTTCTCAGTTGGAAACTGCCTGGGAGGCCAAATCAGTACCACATCAAGTTGCCTGTTCAGAAAAGAGCCACAGTAAGCATGAACAGGAGAGTCTTTACCCCTAACCCACATCCCAGGAGACTGAACACTCTTCTGGAAATTAGTGTGATATGAAAGTTGTTCAAAGTCCAAATCCTGCTCCCTCATGGAAACAACTGAACCTCTCTGAACCTTCTATACCTCATCTTTTTATAAAGTGAGGCTGGTACCAATGATTTCACAGGGCTAGTGCAAGGATTTCCTAATATATGCAAAGTACTAATATTATTGGTATACTGCCTATCACACAGTAAGCATTTGATAAAAGGTAGCCATATTATTAGATATAAAGGAAGAACTATATCTATTAATGTTAAAAGAAGTAAGTAGGGTAATACATACAATAATAGAAAGTATCCATTGTTAATACTGCCCTAATGCCCTTCCCTTTGGTAACTAATGGATAAACACAGGATATTCTTTATCTTGGCTTTCCCTTTCTAGATTGTGTAATATGTCTCTAAATAACTAACACATTTATTACTCAGAGAGGGCAAAATAAAATTTAGGAGAAAGAGCTTTCTTTCCTGAGACTCTTGGCCAAACTGATGGAAAATTAGGAAAAAAGCATCCACAAGCACTGTTGTTATTTTTATATATTTTCAACCTTTTTGGTGCATAGCCTATGGTTTTGTTTTTCTTTATATAGCTGCCTATATCGTGAATTTAGAATTTTTAATCCTTTTATACCTATTTTCCTACCTCACTGTAAAATCTTCTAAAACGTTTTTAGTATCTTTTTCATGGAATCAATTAAATATCACATAGGTGACTTCATTTTACAGTACTTAAAAAATATAAATGATTCCTAATATGTCCAAACCCAATACTAGTGGCTGACAACACTATAAAAAAGAAAACAGATACCATCCTTGCATTCATGGAGTGTAAAATAAAATGAAGGAGCCAGACATTAAATAATCACAGATATTAGTGCTAGGATGCTATGATAACTTAACCAGATTAGCAGTGCAGGGCAACCCTCTGTGAAGAAGTGACACATACACTAAAAGCAAGTGCTCAGAGACTGTTTCTGTTGTTTTCACCTGCCTAGAATTCTTTCCCATTTCTCTTCCAAACAGCAACCTATCATCTATGAGGCAAGTACCCATCCCTCATTTCATAAACTCTCGGCTGAGTGATAAACACATAAATGTAACCCAAGCTGAGACATTCAAACCATCTATCCTGGGAATTTACATCTTGAATGCATACTCACAGGGGCAGAAAGTGGTCAGATTTAAGTTAGTCTAACAGTTGTTAATAATATTAGGAGTCTATTAATTTTTGCTTATCTAGTCCTTGAAACTACCCTCATTTCACTCCTCCCAAACTGGGATGGAGTTTCTCCTTTAATTCTCAAAAATAACTGTATATACTCAATCTAAATTCTTTGTTTAGTTTTGATAGACTCTACTTCCATGGTTTAATACAACAGACACTGACTGACACAGCCAATGTGGTATAATAAGCAAAGAAATAAGATGCTCAAAGATGAAGCCAGCCCAAGGGGCAGCTCACTTGAAGTTTTGCAGGCTATAAAGGACTTTTCAACTTCATTGAATGGAGGACTACTAAAGTGTTTTAACTGAGATAGTGGCATGATTAGAAGTACACATTTCAAAATCACTTTGGGTACAATATGAACAATACCCTGAAAGACAAAGGAAGAGTGGAATCAGGAAGATAAGTAGCTACTGCAATACTTTAGATAGAAGATTTTAAGTAGCTTAAATTTGGTGAGAATTTTAGAGTGAGAAAGGCATACACAGGCCTGAACCCCAAAGGATTTCAACACCAAATTAGGATGAAGGAGGCACAAGAAAACTAAGAAGAAATGGTCAAAACAGTAGGACAACCAAAGTAAATTTCATGTTAGAGAAGAGAAGAAGGTGCTTCCAGTAGGAGGAAGTCCTCTCCTAAGATGAAGCCTAAAAACTAGGCACTAGACTTGGCAATGTAAAAGCTATTCCTGACCTGACTGGACTAGCAGCTGCAGAAGCCACTGTAACATGGTTTGAAAAATCAATCAACAGAGTAATTTCATGTTTCTGACAATGAGGCAGACTAGACAGCCTAAAAACCCTCCTAATTACAATGACCTAAAAATGAATGGCTGAGCCCACAAAAAAGTAAGGGAAATCCTTAGGAATGAAGAAGAAAAGCTTTAACAGGTTGACCTGGAGGAGTCAGCCTGTGTCAGTACCTAGGAGCTTTGGCTTTAATGCCCCCAAGGAAAAGAAATGAGACCTTGGGTCTCCAATGGGCAGAAAGTTGAAACTGATGAGCCCTTGTTTATGTAGTTAAGACTTCCCAAGGCCTACATTTTTAGGGGCAAGACAGACCACCCCTCTCCCACCATATCTCCCCCAAGCCCCACAAAACACAGAACACAGATGTAAGTCTGGGCAAAGGAAATCCTGGGGCAAAATACCTCTAAAAACCGAAATCAGTCAAAGGGAGAAATAAACTTTAAAATCTGTTATTGCTCACAAACTGCAGTCCCAGGCCATTTTTCTTTCCTGCTCCAGCAGAAGCAAAACCGGCCCTCCCCCTCACCTCTCAGGTACAGATAAGCCCTCCACTGCCCAGGTAATTACCCATTGATATGGAGATGAACTTCTCTCCACCCCTGAGGAATGAAGCAAATACACTAAAGCCATACTTCTTTCCACCTCTGAACGCCTACTGATATGCAGATGTACTTAAACCAGGCAAGATATTCTGGAAATGTTACAATTTTACCCACAACAGACATTACAACACAGGGAGAAAAAACAAAGGCAGCTTGTCCCATGTGATCTGACCTCTGAATAGGGGATGAAAAGGCCACCCTGAATACTTATACCATTAGCCTTGCTCCAAATAGATTTTGGGTTTGAATATGTGCCTGGACTGATAAATCCCAAACATTACAATATGAAGGAGTTGGTGGTACAGTTACATGAGGACACAGCAGAAGCAAACACAAATGTCTCTGAAGGAATATATTCCCAACCCAAACTACAAAATAAGTCCACAACCTTAAATTAGAAAGCATGGAAGGAAAAAATACCCTTGATCACAAATTGGCAGACCCAAACATTAAAATTTGACCATCCTCCAAGAATCTTAGAAAACAGAAACAGCAAATAAAGATTATGAGATACATATTTTAAATGACTAAGAACCTAAGATAGGAATCAATGTGAGAAAGGTAAAACACTCTATATAAAAATAGAAACCTGGGATATACTGCTGTTGTAGGCAGAATTCTGAAGATGTCCCCTCAAGTTTCCATTCCCCTGGTTATTCAATCAACCCTAATCTAGGTGCTGCTATGAGAGATTTGGTAGACTGAACAAAAGTCAATATTGCTGATTTTAAATAGGTAGATTATCCTAGATTATAGGGTGGACTCAGTGTAATCATGTGAGCCCTTGAAAACAGAAGAGGAACAGCAAAAGACGTAACAGAAGAGAAAGCAGAGATGTAGCAGAAGGGGAAGTCAGAGGGACTCACAGTGTGAGAAGGATTCAGCTCACCTTTGCTGTCTCTAAGGTGTAGGAGCACATGGAAGAGGAACCTCAGGAGCCAAGGGAGGCACTGACCTCACAGCCAGAAAGGAAATGGCGACCTCAGTCCTACAACTGCCAATAATCTGAATGAGCGCGGAAGTGGGTTGTTCCCAGAGTTTCCTGATAATAAAAGCCCAGCTGGCCAAACCCTGTTTCTAGCCTTGTGAGACTAAGCAGGGAAACCAGCTAACCCAACCCAGACTTCTGACCATGTGCTAATACATTTGTGAAGTTTAAGCTGCTAATTTTGTGGTAACTTGTTATGGAAACAATAGAAAAGTAATATACTTGCAGTGCCACAAAGAAAGGAGGTATTCAAAAGACAATGAAGACATATCAGCAAAGGGGCTCCCACTGGCTGACCTGTGAACAATTTGAGCATCACAATAAATGGATTATAACCCATATGAATCCATAAATCCATAGTGATATAAACTCAAAGTTTGATGAGGAATGGGGTATCGGCATAGTCTCACTGTTTATTCCACACAATACTTACTACTTATACAGGGGAAAAGAAAACCTTTTCATTGGAAAAGCTTGATTATCTGTCATCTGATAAGATGCAATGGGAAGATTACTTCTATGGTACCTGGTCCAAAAAACATAACCTGAATAATGACAAAAATAAACCAAATACAAAATAATTAGCATATAATCTGTAAAAATTTTAAGACTGTCACAACTTGAATGGTGTCTTGAAGACTAGATGGAAATAATATGGTGGTATTAATTTTCTGTTCTTGATAGTTATACTGTGATTTTGTACAATGTCTTTGTTTGTAAGAAAGACTTAAGTATTCAGGACCTATGAGACACTATGTCTGCAACTTACGGTCAAACAATTTAGGGAAATATAGTTTTCTATATTCTACCTGCAACCTTCTGTAAGCTTGAGAATCTCTGAAAACAAAAATATTTTTAGATGAAAAAAAAAAGGAGCTACACATTCTTAAAAATAAGAAAGAAAACAACAATACCAGACCAGGTAGATTTTAAAAAGGACCACAAAGAGTTCATAAAAGTGAAAAACATGTTCACTGAAATCCTTCACTCAATAGTCAAGTAAAACAGTAAAATGGCTAAAGTGATGATGAGTGAACAAAAAAGAAAGACCTTAACAGATATAATACAGAGAGATGAAGAAATAGAAATACAAAAGAGAGGTTAAGGGACATGAAAGACAGAATGAAAGTTGAAATATGTCTAACAAAAATTCCCGAAGAACTGAAAGAAGAGGAAGAAGCAATACTTTTAAATAAAATGGATATCCAATTATGTCCATAATTGATGAAAGACATGAATTCTCTCACTCAGGAAGAACAAGAAGTCCCAAGGCGAATAGTCACACCTAGACATACCATCCAAAACAAAGATTAGACCTAAAGTGAGTGGGGTAGAATAGCTTGAGCAGTGGGCAAACAGGAATGCAGGATTAAAAAACAGCTAGAGTTAGGGGTGGGGGTTTGAGGTGGTTTCAAGAGAAGAGGCTTGTTTAGATGCAAATGCACTAAGATAAGTGATGGTGAAAGAGAGGGTAAGGAAAATGAAACGAAAAGGTCTATGAGGCAGAAATGATGAGGTCAGAGCACAAATGAGGTCCAGCCTTTAACTGCAAACAGGACTGGAGAGAAGGAAAGAGGATGGATATAAATAAACTAGGCTTTTAGAACTGGGTGATGACAATATCAAGTTGGTGAGAGTTAAGAGACAAAGACATCTAATATACTGGAGAAATCAAGAGTCAAAAAAAAATTATGGCAAAAAGAGTTTCCTGGAGATGTATATTAACATTGCCAAGCAATCTAAATGCCAGTTGAGGAATCTATAATGAAGGATTTTTTCTCTCAAAACACTTAGCTCAGATGAAGTATAAAAATATAGGTGGTCAGGTTAATGCAGGAGAATACTTCAACTAAGAAGAGATGAGACATACCTAAATTAATAGCAATCATACACCTACATGAGAAATATCATAAAGTCCATTACACAGTGTTATTATTTTTTTTCTTTAGCTTAAGAAAATTAAAAGAAGTTTTAGAAGAAAAAATACCAATTAAAATGAGTAACAATCAATTGGATTCAAGATGGTGGCGAGAGGTGAGACCTCCTTCCAAAACCACATAGAGTATGAAAATATAGTTAATACAACTAGCCCTAAAACAGCAATAGGAAAGAAGGCTGCAGCAGACTGCATACAGACCTCACGAACAGAGCAGACCTCACGAAACAGGGTAACGTATGAAAACATTGATTTGGTGGGACCCGAGCCCTTCCCCAGCCCAGCTCACCAGTGGGAGGAAGAGAAATGGAGAGGAGAGGGGCTGGAGGCCTGGGACTGCTGAACACCAAGCCCTGGAGGTGTGCTTTAGGAGCAGAAACCTACACTGTGTGGTGCTCTGGAGGTTGGGGAGCTGGGACGGGCAGGGTGCTTGAGTGACTGGGATTATGGCCGTTCGTGGAGGCCAGAATCCACATCCAGCCGCTGTGTCATAGGCAAGGCAGGCGGTCTGAGAGGCTTCCTAGCATTGGGAGGGTGGCTGAAGAGGCGGATTTGTACAAAACTTGCTGTGCGGGAGAAGGGAGAGCTGGACAAAAAAGCAAAAGTTGAGAGAATTTACAGCCCACAAGGTTAGGTTGTCTGGGTGTGCTCTGCCCAGCAGGTTGGGAACTTTGAGGAGCCTTAGGCGCTCCATGCCCCTCGCTGGCTACTCAGCTCCAAGGACCCCCACAGTGACATGCAACCTACTGCGCCTTCCTTCTGCCCTGTAGGCACCAGTATGCAAACCAGCAGTCACTGCGCTGACGTAAGGCCAGCCAGAGGGAGACCCATCCGACAACAACAGGAGATGCCAAGCACAGAGGCTTACAAATCTGTGCTCAGCCCACTGGCTCTGACATTGGAGACAGACACTCCAGCCAGGAATCAGGAAACAGCTCTTTCCTCCCCCCAGGCACCAGCGCCACTTCCCTACGAACCCTGACCTCACTCTATGGGCTGAGCAGCTCCAGAGACGGGAGCTTCTGGGCATTAGAGGGCACCACATAGAAATACGAAACATCAAAAGAACCTGGTTCAGACCAAAATCTCACAAATCCCAGAAAAAGAGCCAAATGAAACTGAACTCACCAATCTTCCTGAAAGAGAGTTCAAAATAAAAATCAGGAACATGCTTATGGAGGTACAGAAAAATATTCAAGTACTCAGGAACAAATTTAAGATGGAGAATCAATTATTAAGAAATTCCATATCTGAAATGAAACATACAATGGAGGGATTTAAAAGCAGATAAGATGTAGTAGAAGAGATGGTAAATGGAATAGAAATTAGAGAAGAGGAATACAAAGAAGCTGAGGCACAGACAGAAAAAAGGATCTCTAACAATGAAAGAATATTGAGAGAACTGTGTGACCAATCCAAACAGAAAAACATTCGCATTAAAGGAGTACCAGAAGAAGAAGAGAGAAAAAGGGATAGAAAGTGTCACTGAGGAGGTAATTGCTGAAAATGACCCCAATCTGGGGAAGGAGATAGTCTCTCAAGTCATGGAGGTACACAGATCTCCCAACACAAGGGACCCACGGAGGACAACATCAAGACATAGAATTATTAAAATGGCAAAGATCAAGAATAAAGACAGACTTTTAAAAGGAGCTAGAGAGAGAAAAAAGATCACATACAAAGGAAAACCTATCAGGCTATCATCAGATGTCTCAACAAAAACCTTATAGGCCAGAAGGGAATGGCATGATATATTTAATGAATTGAACAGAAGGAACTCAAACCAAGAATACTCTACCCGGTAAGGTTATCACTCAAATTTGAAGGGAGGATTAAACAATTTTCAGATAAACAAAACCTGAGAGAATTTACCTCCCACAAACCACCTCTGCAGTGCATTTTGAAGGGACCCCTATAGATGGAAGTATACCTAATGCTAAATAGATGTTACACAAGGGATACACAAAGAGTACAGAATATGATTCATAACATACAAAGAATGGAGGAGGAAGAAAAAGGAGGGAAAAAAAAAGAACCTTTAGGTGCTGTCTGTAATAACATACGAAGTGAGTTTAATAAGACTGTTAGATAGTAAGGGAATTAATTACCCTTGAACCTTTGGAAACCACGAATCTAAAGCCTTCAATGGTAACAAGTACATACCTATCGATAATCACCCTAAATGTAAATGGTCTGAATGTACAAATTAAGCGACACAGAATCACTGAATGGATAAAAAAACAAGACCCATATATATGCTGCCTACAAGAGACTCACTTCAAACCCAAAGACATACACAGACTGAAAGTGAACGGATGGAAAAAGATTTTTCATGCAACTAAAAAGGAGAAAAAAGCAGGAGTTGCAGTACTTCTGTCAGACAAAATAGACCTCAAAACAAAGAAGGACATTACATAATGATAAAGGGATCATTCCAACAAGAGAATTTAACTATTATAAATATCTGCGAACCCAACACAGGATCACCTACATATGGGAAACAAATACTAACAGAATTAGAGGGGGAAATACAATGCAATGCATTCATTTCAGGAGACTTCAATAAACCACTCTCTCCAAAGGACAGATCAACCAGACAGAAAATAAATAAAGAGACAGTGGCACTGAACAACGTATTAGAATAAATGGACCTAACAGACATCTACAGAACACTCCATCTAAAAGCAACAAGATAAACATTCTTCTCAAGTGCATATAGAACATTATCAAGAATAGACCATATACTAGGCCACACGAAGAACCTCAGTAAATTCAAAAAGATTGAAATTGTACCAACCAGATTCTCAGATCACAAAGGTTTGAAACTAGAAATAAATTACATAAAGAAAATGAAAAATCCCACAAACACATGGAGGCTTAATAACATGCTCCTAAATAATCAATGGATCAATGACCAAAAAAAAAGAGATCAAGCAATATATGCAGACAAATGACAACAATAATTCAACAACACAAAATCTGTGGGACACAGCAAAGGACATGCTAAGAAGGAAATATATTGCAATACAGGCCTACCTCAGGAAAGAAGAACAATCCTAATGAACAGTCTAAACTCACAATTAACACAACTAGAAAAGGAAGAACAAATGAGGCCCAAAGTCAGTAGAAGGGGGGACATAATAAAGATTAAAGCAGAAATAAATAAAACTGAGAAGAATAAAACAATAGAAAGAATCAATAAAAGCACGAGCTGGTTCTTCGAGAAAATAAAAAAAATAGATAAACCCCTAGCCAGACTCATCAAGAAAAAAAGACACTCTACTCACATAAACGAAATCAGGAATGAGAAAGTAAAAATCACTATGGACAACAAAGAAATACAAAGAATTATGAGAGAATGTTATGAAAAATTATATAGTAACAAACTGGACAACCTAGGAGAAATGGACAACTTTCTAGAAAAATACAACCTTCCAAGGCTGACCCAGGAAGAAACAGAAAGTCTGAATAGACCAATTACCAGCAAACAAATTGAACTGGTAATCAAAAAACAACCTAAGAACAAAACTCCTGAACCAGATGGTTTCACTGCTGAATTTCATCAAACATTTAGTGAAGACCTAATACCAATCCTCCATAAATTTGTCCAAAAAATAGAAGAAGAGGGAATACTCCCAAACTCATACTACAAGGCCAACATCACTCTAATACCCAAACCAGGCAAAGACAGCACAAAAAAAGAAAATTACAGACCAATATCCCTGATGAACATAGATGCAAAAATACTCAACAAAATATTAACAAACCGAATTTAAAAATACATAAAAAAGATCATCCATCATGATCAAGTGGGATTCATCCATGGGATGCAAGGATGGTACAACATTAGAAAATCCATCAACATCATCCAATACATCAACAAAAAGAAAGACAAAAACCACATGATTATCTCCATAGATGCTGTCAAGCATTCAACAAAACTCAACATCCATTCATGATAAAAACTCTCAACAAAATGGGTATAAAGGGCAAGTACCTCAACATAATAAAGGCCATATATCACAAACCTACAGCCAACATTACACTTAACAGTGAGAAGCTGAAAGCTTTTGCTCTAAGATCAGGAACAAGACAAAGATGCCCACTCTCACCACTTTTATTCAACATAGTTCTGGAGGTCCTAGCCATGGCAATCAGACAACACAATCAAATAATAAAAGGCATCCAGACTGGTAAGGAAGAAGTTAAACTATTCCTGTTTGCAGATGACATGATATTGTAAATAAAAAACCCTAAAGAATCCACTCCAAACCTACTAGATCTAATACCTGAATTCAGCAAAGTTTCAGGATACAAAATTAATACAGAGAAATCTGCTGCATTCCTATACACTAATGATGAACTAGCAGAAAGAGAAATCAGGAAAACAATTTCATTCACAATTGCTTCAAAAAGAATAAAATACCTAGGAATAAACCTAACCAAGGAAGTCAAAGACTTACACTCTGAAAACTACAAGACACTCATGAGAGATACTGAAGAAGAATCCAATAAATGGAAACACATCCTGTGATCATGGCTAGGAAGAATTAATATTGTCAAAATGGCCATCCTGCCTAAAGCAATCTAGATTCAAGGCAATCCCTATCAAAATACCAACAGCACTGTTCAATTAACTAGAGCAAATACTTCAAAAATTCATATGAAACCACAAAAGTTCCCAAAGAGCCAAAGCAATCCTGAATAGGAAGAACAAAGCAGGGGAATTACGCTCCCTGACTTCAAGCTCTACTGCAAAGCCACAGTAATCAACACAATTTGTTACTGGCAGAAGAACAAAACCACAGACCAATGGAACTGACTAGAGAGCCCAGACATAAATCCAAGCAGATATGGTCAATTACTATATGATAAAGGAGGCATGGATATACAACGGGGAAATGACAGCTTCTTTAACAGTTGGTGTTGGCAAAACTGGACAGCTACCTGTAAGAGAATGAAACTGGATCATTGTCTAACCCCATACACAAAAGTAAACTCAAAATGGATCAAAGACCTGAATGTAAGTCATGAAACCATAAAACTCTTAGAAAAAAACATAGGCAAAACTCTCTAAGGCATAAACATGAGCAACTTCTTCATGAACATATCTCCCCAGGAAAGGGAAACAAAAGCAAAAATGAACAAGTGGGACTATATCAAGCTGAAAAGCTTCTGTACAGCAAAGGACACCATCAATAGGACAAAAAGGCATCCTACAGTATGGGAGAATATATTCATAAATGACAGATCCAATAAAGGGTTGACATCCAAAATATATAAAGAGCTCACACACCTCAACAAACAAAAAGCAAATAATCCCATTAAAAAATGGGCAGAGTAGCTGAACAGACACTTCTCCAAAGAAGAAATTCAGATGGCCATCAGGCACAGGAAAAGATGCTCCACATCGCTAATCATCAGAGAAATGCACATTAAAACCACAATGAGATCACCTCACACCAGTTAGGATGGCCACACCTCACACCAGTTAGGATGGCCAGCAGCTAAAAGACAAATAACAACAAATGTTGGAGAGGTTGTGGAGAAAGGGGAACCCTCCTACACTGCAAGTGGGAATGTAAATTAGTTCAGCCATTGTGGAAAGCAGTATGGAGGTTCCTCAAAAAACTCAAAATAGAAATACCATTTGACCCAAGAATTCCCCTCCTAGGAATTTTCCCTAAGAATGCAGCAGCCCAGTTTCAAAAAGACATATGCACCCCTATGTTTATCCCAGCACTATTTACAACAGCCAAGAAATGGAAGCAACCTAAGTGTCCATCAGTAGATGAATGGATAAAGAAGATGTGGTACATATACACAATGGAATATTATTCAGCCCTTAAGAAAATAAATCCAACCATTTACAACAACATGGATGGAGCTAGATGTTACTACACTCAGTGAAATAAGCCAGGCGGAGAAAGACAAGTATCAAATGATTTCACTCATCTGTGGAGTATAAGAACAAAGAAAAAACTGAAGCAACAAAACAGCAGTAGACTTACAGAACCCAAGAATGAACTAACAGTTACCAAAGGGAAAAAAAGGGACTGGGGAGGATGGGTGGGAAGGGAGGGATAAGGGGGAATAAGGGGCATTACGATCAGCACACATAATGTATCAGGGTGGGACATGGGAAAGGCAGTATATACAGAGAAGACAAGTAATGATTCTATAGCATCTTACTACGCTGATGGACAGTGACTGTAATAGGGTATGTGGGGGGACTTGATAATAGGCGGAGTCTAGTAACCATAATATAGTTCAAGTAATTGTTCATTAATGATACCAAAAAAAAAAAGTGGGCAGAGTATCTGAACAGACACTTCTCTAAAGAAGAAATTCAGATGGCCATCAGGCACAAGAAAAGATGCTCCACACTGCTAATCATCAGAGAAATACAAATTAAAACCACAATGAGATATAACCTCACACCAGTTAGGATGGCCAACAGCCAAAAGACAAACAACAACAAATGTTGGCGAGGACGTGGAGAAAGGGGAACCCTCTTACACTGCTGATGGGAATGTAAATTTGTTTAACCACTGTGGAAAGCAGTATGGAGATTCCTCAAAAAACTCAAAATAGAAACACCATTTGACCCAGGAATTCCACTCCTAGGAATTTACCCTAAGAATGCAGGAGCCCAGTTTCAAAAAGACATATGCACCCCTATGCTTATCGCAGCACTATTTACAGTAGCCAAGAAATGGAAGTAACCTAAGTGTCCATTAGTAGATGAACAGATAAAGAAGATGTGGTACATATACATAATGGAATATTATTCAGCCATAAGAAGAAAACAAATCCTACCATTTGCAACAACATGGATGGAGCTAAAGGGTATTACGCTCAGTGAAACAAGCCAGGCGAAGAGAAGTATCAAGTGATTTCACTCATCTGTGGAGTATAAGAACAAAGAAAAAACTGAAGGAACAAAACAGCAGCAGACTCACAGAACCCAAGAATGGACTAACAGTTACCAAAGGGAAAGAGACTGGGGAGGATGGGTGGGAAGGGAAGGATAAGGGGGAAAAGGGAGCATTACGATTAGCACACATAATATACAAGGTGGGGACACGGGGAAGGCTGTATAACACAGAGAAGACAAGTAATGATTCTATAGCATCTTACTTTGCTGATGGACAGTCACTGTAATGGGTATGTGGTGGGGACTTGATAATAGGGGGAGTCTAGTAACAATAATGTTGTTCAAGTAATTGTACATTAACCATACCAAAATAAAATGAAAAAAAAGAAAAAAAATGTGTAACAATCTTATTAGATGCTGCAGCTATTAAAACAATTTGCCATTCTTCAATAAAGGTTTTCTATGATTTAAATAAAAACCTAAAAACCTAAAAGTAATGACAACATTCAATTTTAGAAAATGAAGACAAGAAAAACAGTACTCTGAAACCTATAATTTTAACATAACCACTGTGATAATTTTGCCTAACGTTTTATTCAGTAATTTTTCAGTTAAATTTCTGACTCTTCCAAAAGAATCTGAGTACGACAAAAACAAGTACCATAAATTGACAGTCTTTTGCTATGTATACATTATTTTATGCAATTTGTTGTTGTGGGTTTGGTGTCTGAGAAAATGTATCATAGATGTATTTTCCAAGTTTCTAGGTAAGCTTCCTAAGGATCACTTAACAATCAAATCCTGGAGATTCTACAAGAAATCTGAGTATAGTTTTTACATCTAGTACTTCCAATATTTTGCTATAATAATTATGTCTGTAAGTCTAGCCTTTTCATGTTTTACCATTTCTTTAGAACAGAAGTTACTTCTATTTAGTCTTTTCAGTAAGCTCCCCAAGAAGCACTTCATATTAACAGTCTGTATTTTAGAATTTTCTCCTTGTCTTTGGTATATTTTAATTTCCCTATAATGTGTCCATACAATGATTTTTTCTTCCATCTTTTTTACTTTGGCATTCTATGGGCATTTCAATCTAAGAGCCTCTCATCTTTCTTTAGGAAGTCTACCTCCATTATTTCTTCCTTTTCATTTTTCTTCCTCCCCCTATTTCTGGGCTCCTGTTATCTGGACTCTACTTCTATCCTCCATACTGTAGTTATATTTCACATATGTGTATATATAGTCTTGTTCCTCTCCTTCTTTCTGGAGATTTCCTTAATCTGACCTACTTATTATTGTGTTCCTCTGCTGTATCTGTTATGTTATTTGTACCATTTATTTTGTTTCTTTACTTAGACTACTATAGTTTTCCATACCTAAAAATTTCTACTTGTTTCAATTTGTTTCTTTTTTTCAAATTATTATTTTCTCTCCTATCTCTCCTATGTTTATTACACACACTGATTGGTTTTCTCTTCATAGTTCCTTTAGGACTGATTTGGGTAGAAAATCAGATTTTCTGTTACTGCCATTTTGGATTAGAGACTTTTGGTCTCCTAAATCTTGACACACCCAGAAACAACTTTCACTATAAACTTCCTAATACACCTTTTGAATGAAAATATTAGTTGCTCCTAATATTATAAGCATGATGGAGAAAAGTCCATTATGAGAGGCATAATTCTGACTATTTAGGTGTTATTATATAAATATACTGTTCTGTCAGGAATTAGGCACATACATATTTCTAGAGATCCTAAAAAGAAAATGACTCTTTGAGTATGAAACAAACAATACCAGCCATCTAATTTCAGCTCATCATAAGATATGACCTATAACTTCAGGTTTAATCAAAATGATTAGGGCATAGTTTCTGCAAACACCTGACTAAATTAATGTGAAAGGAAGATGCCGGGCAACTGCAAGAGGAGAGAAAAGCCTTATCAAGATGGTGATTATCTTTAAACATGATGTGACTAACTGTCCTTATTCCACTGTCAGATTCACTCAGCAAGGAACTTCTCAATTATAATTTGTTTTCCCAAGATTACTTTAAGAAAGAATAAGACAAGCAACATTTGGCATCTTGACAGAAATGTTTTTTATCATAAATGACTCAATGACATTCTTCCCCACCTTCATTTCTGAGATACTGGTTTGAGTCAAACCACCTCTTCAACTTTAGGCATACTGACAGAACCAAAAGGAGGCTAATATAATAATCTGTGAAAGAGATAATAAAGATCTGAACCAACCCACAGTCCTGAGAGAAAAATGTGGATCTTGAAAATAAAGATATAAAAGTCATGTCTAGGAAGCTATAAATTGATTACATAAAAATATTTATCCAAGTATCAACTGGTGACTGATTCAGTTAGGAATAAGCAGAGAATAGGATGAGACAGACACACTCTTGACAAAAAATACAAGAGAAGAGAAGGTAGCTTCTCAGGAGACACTGAGAATTACAAAGGAAAATAGTGGCAGGCCACAAGCATAATCTTTACATACATAGGTGTCATCATTATTTATTACTTTTATGTTATCATTAAAACATTCTGAAGTACACTAAGAGAACAACACTTTTGTAAATACATTCAAGTTACTACACATACTTGAAAGTAATCATTTCTTTTGATGGGGGGATTCCTACTAATTTAAACATTCATTAATTCAAAATTAAGAAGACATAAAGCATTTTTTTCTTTTACATTGTTTCCACAGTTATTCCCTCTGTCTTCACATATTTCTACTTGTTCTTTTGGATCTTTTTCCATCTGTCCAGATTCTTTGGTCCATCAAATATTCCTCTCTTGCATAGTCCTTTATCTTTATCTAGAATCTTCCTTTGCACTTATTAAGACTTTCCCTTCTTAAAATAAACCTGATCCAACATCTCTGTCTTCACTATCAACATGTCTCAACCATGAGCAATCTCGGAGTTTCAATTATCTAACTCTATATAGACTGTTTCTAATTCTCCTTTAAGCCCGAACGGCAATCTCATCTATCATTTGCATGCTAAACATCTCTACCTAAGTATCTTGTTGGTGAATGAATACCCATCCTCCCAGCAACTGCCATTCGATTCACTGACAATTACTACCAGTTCTTCCTGTGTAATATGTCCCATCAGTCTGACTTCCATTATCCTCATTCAGGCCTTGGGTAGATTTGGCTATATTACAATAAAAATCGAATTGGTTTCTCTGTTTCAGAATTCCTTTCAGTCTACTTTTATTATAAAGCCAGATGAACCTTCCTAAAGAACAGATTTTATCCTTTTTCTCAACTCAAACACCAAATACTTTCAAGTCTTTGGACTAGTATCTGAGGCTGTTATTTTTCACATAGTTCATACCAAATATCAATGTCACTGTCACTTTACACAGCCTATATATTCTCATTAATGTGCCTCTGCTTGTGATACTGGTATTCTTGGGATTGGAAGTCTAGCCCGGAACCCTGTTCTCCATATAGCTAAATTCTACAGGTTCTTTAAGCATCAGGCAAAATGTTAACATTCTCTGGGCATCTCATTTCCTCAGATGAAAGTAATTTCCCCTGACCCTGAACTCTTTATTATACTGTAGATCATTGAAGTAAGTTTTAACTATATATCTTGAAATTGTTATTTATATACATATTTATCTTCCATTTAGATTTTACATTCCCTAAAGGCAGGATCCTTGCAATATATACTTACTTTCCCAAAATAACTAGCCAGGACTTTCAGATAGAAAGAACAATACATACTTGTCAAATGAAAAACTGCTTCTTGAGAAGGAATGTTTCATACTGTGGTTATTCACAGCCTTAAGAATTAGTTTTATTAATATTTGAAACTGAGATTTTTAGGAGAAGGAAAGAAATGGAGTAGATGTATGTATACATTAATTAGTTAAAAGTAGTGGATTCAGAATAAACATTCTCACTCTCAATTGATCCAGAAATATTTGAGAGATGCATTACAGAATTAGAGAATATGGTCAGAGATTCTTCTTTCCCTCAGTGAAAGAGAAGGATCACAGGTGTAGAAAGTGGTTTTAAAAATCAAAGACCCGGGCATCTAGACCCTGACAGGTAAGTAGTTTTAGGAATCCTAAAACCTATCCTACCATTTCTTAAGCAGTAAGATACATTTAAAAAACTATTAAAAATATGATAACATAGTTCATTACACCAACCATCCAAGACTATGAATAATTCCTCTCAGTTACCATTTTTGGGACTATGGACCTCTAATACTGCTTTATATAGGAAGTTTGCAGGCTACACTAGGGTTAATTTAACACCATTATCTTTAGAATCATGCTTGAATTTGGTACATATGTATGAATTTAAGTCCCTGCTTTGTTAAGTGTAAAATTGTCATCTCTGTCTAAAAAAGGCGCACTTTAAATCTGAACTTTTAACAACAGTTCCTAAAAACTACCATGAAGGTAAATTGAGGAACTTGAGACATAAGGGGAGGAAAATTCATTAGGGTTACAGTCTAAAATAAATTATGGAAATTTTACAAGTCATTACAAATTTGTTTTCACTAAAATAAAAAAGGCAGCACTCTAAAGAGATTAATGGCAATACCATTTAATTAATTTAAAAATACTTCTTAAAAATTTGTTTCCATTTACACTTCCTTTCACTCAGGTTCTCTCTCTTGCAGTTTCAGTGAGACACTTGCACATTCATTTTGCTCTGTAATAGTTAACATGCATACTGAAAATTATTTTTCTTCCCCAGTGGCTGATTCACCACCCAAATGTTAATATCCTTCTGTTTATCACTTAAGAGTCTTTGAAGCCTATCTTCTAGGAACTTACAGTAATATAAGAGACATAGTAGCCTCGATGCTTTGAAATGGAAAGTCTTACTGTCTAATCTATTGTTTATATCTTACACTACTTAGCAAGGCAGTATAACCAAATTCCTTCCTACACAGGAACAAACACTAGAACAAACAGTAGCATCGTTTGCATCCCGGGATGTTAACAATTTACTGTATAAAAACTAAGCACACACTAACCGATGAGGTAAGAAGGAAAACCAGTCTATAGTGATTAAAAAGAAATCAGATCGAGAATGATTTAGATCAGTAGTATTCAAGCTCCATGCTGTTCGCAGCAACATCAGTATGTATAGTCCACCTCCAATGGTAACAGATACGACTTTGTGGAACTGTTATGCCTGAGAATTACTCATCTCTGTTCTTAGAACCCTGCCTTTCTATTGCTTCCCTGAAATGAAAAGGGGACACACATGAAGAACAAAGATCTAATTTCCTACAAACTTCCTGACTAACATGAGTTAGATCCCATTGTCAAGACTGTTCACCCCTAGAATCAATTAGCATTCATAGTTATTCTCAATTCCACAGCAGATATCTATGAGTAATTGGTTGGCATTACTTTGCCTCCTCCATCAAATGAGATTTGTTTAATGAGCGTGGTCATGACAAACTATAAGTACCATAATTAAAGGGACTTTAAAAGCACAGTAAATCGGGTACAGAAATCAATTAGCAATATACTGTTGTGAAAATAGATCTAAGCTCTTTAGCTACTTTAATCTACTATTTCGAAATTATATTAAAAGTGAGAATTGCCAAGACAAATAAACGAAGCAATTCCATTACTGCAGCAAAGAACCAAGTTACTGCTCTGACAGAAACAAGACTGCCTAATGCAAAGTTTAATTCCAAAAGAAAATGGAACATATTATCAAAAATATATGAAACCTATTCAAGGACCATATAACAACTGAAACAATTATTCATTCAATATTTATGGAGAATCAATTAGATGATAAACTAAGTACTGAGGAAATCAAAATGAATAAAACCCAACTCCTATCCTAAATGAGTTTATAGTCTAGTGAGGAAGAAAAACTTATAAATAAAATCACTGAGAAAGATTCTAGGAAGATGGTGAAATAGGTTCCTGTGATCACCTGCTACTACATGTGCACTAATGATTAGTTTTGGGATGTGTACTAAAAGAGAGGGGATCTTCAGGAGCTTTCTCCTGGGGAGGAGGAGCTGGTACGTTCCAATGTTCTTGCCCTAGTCCTTCAACTTAGTGAGCTGGATGTTTGTAGGAACCAGTCCCGACACTCTCCATCTACTGTACCAGCACACCTTGCCCCATCATGGTGTTTCTTGGCAGACTTCCCTGCCCAACCTGTGCACCTTAGCAGGAGCCCCTCCAAAGTAACTCCCACACCATCTCACCAGGCAGCAGCCTCAGTCAGAACCATGGGACCTGCACCCCTCCAGAGCAGTCTTCAGCCAGGAAGGAGCTAGCCCCACACACCCACACACCTGCAGCAGATGCAGCTGGGCCTCTGAGGCACCACAATGGGAGTAAACCCTCCCCACCAGGGTGCTCACAAAATAGGTACTAAAGCCAAAATGATTTCATAAATGCATGTGCTAATAAAACCTAACCCTGGGAGTGATTTAAGTTAAAACCTTCTTTTGTATTGACTTTGTATCCTGCAACTTTATTTAATCTGTTTACTCTAAGTTTTCTGATAAAGGCTTCAGGGTTTTCTGTATGTAATATCATATCATCTACAAATAATTAAGTTTTACTTCTTCATTTAAAATTTGGTTGTCTTGTTACTTCTTTTTCCTTGCCTAACTGCTTTGGCTAGGACCTCTAGTACTATATTGAACATAACTGGAAAGAGAAGGCGTCCTTGTTGTTTCTGATCTTTAAGGAAATGCTTTCAGCTTTTCACTGTTGAGTATGATGTTAGCTGTGGGGCTTGTCATATATGGCCTTTATTGTATAGAAATACATTCTCTCTATAACGACTTTTTAATCATATATGGATGCTGAATTTCATCAAATGCTTTTTCTGTATCTATTGAGATTACCATGATTTTTACCCTTGTGTTAATGTGATGTATCACATTGACTGATTTTCAGATTTTGAACCATCCTTGCTTCCCCCAAATAAATCCCACTTGATCACAGTATATGATTCTTTAAATGTATTATTGAATTTTGTTTGCTAATATTTTGTTGAGGATTTTTGTCTCTATATTCATCAGGGGTATTGGCCTGGAGGTTTTTTTTGTGTGTGTGTGTGACATCCTTGTCTGGTTTTGTTATCAGGGTAATGATGGCTTCATAACGTGTTTGGAAGAGTTCCACCTTCTTCTATTTTTTTAGAAGAGTTTAAGAAGGAATAGTATTTATTATGCTTTGAGTGTTTGGTAGAATTCACGAGTAAATCCACATGGTCCTGGAATTTTGGTTGTATGGAGGTTTCTGATTACTGAGTCAATCTCCTTATTAGTAAATTGTTCAAATTTTCTATTTCATCATGCTTCAGTCTTAGTAAGTTGTATGTTTCTAGGAATTTATCAATTTTTTTCTAGGTTGTCCAATTTGTTGTTACTAACTTTTCATAGTACTCCTTACAATCCTTTGAATTTCTGTGTTATCAACTGTAAGGTCTTGTTTATTTCTGATTTTGAGTCCTTTTTTCTTCATGAGTCTAGCTAAAGGTTTGTCAATTTTTGATTATCTTTTCATAATAACCAGCCCTTAGTTTCTTCAATATTTTCTATTGTGTCTTCAGTCTCTGTTTCATTTACTTCTGCTCTGATGTATTACTTCCGTCCTTACTAACTTTGGGCTTTGTTCTTTGTCTAGTTCCTTGAGGTACAGTTAGGTTGTTTGAGACTTCTTGCTCATTGAGGTAGGCATCTATGAAAGTCCCTCTTAAAACTGCTTTTGCTGCATTCCATAAATTTTGCTGTTACTCTTCCATTTTTGTCTGTTTTGATTTTCTTTGACTGACTGGTTATTTCATAGCATGTTTAATCTCCACAAATCTGTCAATTTTCCAGTTTTCTCTGTGTAATTAATTTCTGGTTTCATAGAATTGTGGTAAAAAAGATGCTTATTCTGATTGCAATTCTCTAAAGTTTTTTAAAGACTTGTTTTGTAGCCTAACATACAGTCAATCTAAGTTGGAAAATGTTTCATATGTATATTTTTGTATGTCATTTATATGTATATTTCATATGTCATAGAAAAGAATGTACATTTTGTTGCTTTTGGATGGCATATTCTATAAATATCTTTAGGTCTTTATGATCTAGTATGCTGTTTAAAGCCACTACTTCCTTTTTGATTTTCTGCCTGGATGATCTATCCACTGAAGTTTAATAAAGGCCACTACTATTATTTTACTGCTGTCTCTTTCTCCCTTAAGGTCTGCTAATCTGTGCTTTAATATACGGAGGCAGTTAAAAATTACACGCAGATATGGTAGATAGAATAATTCCTCACCATTGCTCCAAAGATGTCCATGCCTTAATGTCCAGAACTTGTGAATATGTTACCTTAAATGGCAAGAGAGATTACACAAATGTGTTTAAATTAAGGACCTTGAGATGGAGAGATTATCCTGGATTATCTGAGGGGGCCCAATCTAATTATCATAGTCCTCATAAACTTTGAATCTGAGAACCTGACAGATGGAAGTATGAGAGGGACTTCACCCAACATTGCTGACTTTGAAGACAGAAGGGTGTCACTAGGCCAGGTAAGTGGGCAACCTTTAGAAGCTAGAAATAATAATGAAACAGTCTCTCCTAGAGCCTTCAAAAGGGAACAAAGTGTCAAACCTTGATTTTAACCCAGTGAGATACATATCAGACTTCTAACCTATAGAAATGTAAGATAGTAAATTTGCAGTAAGTTTGTGATAATTTCTTATAGCAACCATAGAAAACGAATATAGGAAAACAAGGTGAATGTAAATTCTTCCTTTTCCTTCCTCCACCAGTGACAAGTCTCAAGCTTTTTATTGCTTGATGTTCAATATAAGAATAAAAAATTTAAAAGCTAATATTTGACCTTTCGCAAACATTAGGATTACTATCAAAAAAAGTATTAGCAAGGATGTGGAGAAATGGAAACTTTCTATACTATTGGTAGGAATGTAAAATAGGGCAGGCACTTTGGAAAACAATACGGTACATCGTTAAAAATTAAAAATAAGACTACCATATGACCCAGCAATTATACTTCTTACTAAAATGGAGATCCAAACAGATATTTGTACATTCATGTTTAAAGCAGTGTATTCACAACAGTCAAAAGGTGGAAGCAACCTAGATGCCCCTCAACAGATAAGTGGAGAAAAAAAATGAAGATATATACATACAATGGAATATTATCCAGCCTTAAGAAGGAAGGAAATTTTATTGAAGTATGGACATGAAACCTTACGAAGGTTTCACATGAACAACACTGTGGTTACTACATACATTCACCCATAGTATCAAGTCCTCACTCCCCGACTGCAGTCACTGTCTATAAGCATAGTAAGATCCTAGAGAGTCATTACTTACCTTCTCCGACTGTACTGCCTTCCCCGTGTCCACCCCTCTACATTATGTGTGCTGATCATAATCCCCCTTAATCCCCTTCTCCCTCCCTCCCCACCCACCCTTCCCAATTCCTTCCCTTTGGTAACCACTACTCACTTCTTGGAGTCTGTGAGTCTGCTGCTGTTTTGTTCCTTCAGTTTTGCTTTGTTTTTATACTCCATAAATGAGTGAAATCATGTGGTACTTGTCTTTCTCCGCCTGGCTTATTTCACTGAGCATAATACCTTCTAGCTCCATCCATGTTGTTGCAAATGGTAGGATTCTTCTTTTGGCTGAATAATATTCCATTGTGTATATGTACCACATCTTCTTTATCCATTCATCTACAGATGGACACTTAGTTCGCTTCCATTTCTTGGCTATTGTAAATAGTGCTGCAATAAACATAGGGGTGTATATGTCTTTTTCAATCTGGGATCTTGTTTTCTTCAGGTAAATTCCTAGGAGTGGAATGACTGGGTCAAATGGTATTTCTATTTTTGGTTTTTTGAGGAACCTCCATACTGCTTTCCACAATGGTTGAACTAATTTACATTCCCACCAGCAGTGTAGGAGGGTTCCCCTTTCTCCCCATCCTCGCCAGCATTTGTTGTTTCTTGTCTGTTGGATGTTGGTCATCCTAACTGGTGTGAGGTGATATCTCATTGTGGTTTTAATTTGCATTTCCCTGATGATTAGCAATGTGGAGCATCTTCCACGGTCCTTTTGGCCTTTTGAATTTCTTCTTTTGAGAAGTGTCTGTTCAGGTCCTCTGCCCATTATTTAACTGGATTATTTGTTTTTTGGGTGTTGAGGAATATGAGCTCTTTATATATTTTGGATGTTAACCCCTTAAGAAGGAAGAAATTCTGACACACGCTATAGCATGGATAAACCTTGAAGACATGCTAAGTGAAATATGCCATTCACAAAAAGACAAATACTGTATGATTCTATCCATGAGTTATCTAGAGTAATCAAATGCATTTAAACAGAAAGTAGAATGGTGGCTGCCAGGGGCTGGAGGAAGAGGTAAATGGGGAGATGTTGTTTAATGACTATAGAATTTAAATTTTATGAGATAAAAAGGTTCTGGAGACTAGCTGTACAACAATGGAGTATATTTAACACTACTGAACTGCACACTTTGAAATGTCTGAAATGGCAAATTTTATGTTATGTGTATTTTACAATTAAAAAAAAAAGCCAACACTTGAAAAAGAAAACACAAACAATACTTTTTCCAATGAAGTCCAAGTAACTCTCCCTCAATCCTCCATAGGCTAAATGTCACTGCGCTGGGTGACAATCCTACACTTGTCTTTGCAATTCAAAATACAAGTCAAGAGCAATTAAGCAAGATATGGAATAAAAGTCATCCAAATTGGAATGGAAGAAGTAAAACAGTCACTATTTACACATGGCATATTATATATAGAAAGCCTTAAAGACTCCATCAGAAAATTGTAAGAATTAAGCAAATTCAGTAAGGTTGCAAGATACAAAGTCAATATACAAAAATCTATTGCATTTGTATACAGTAATAATAAACTATCAGAAGTAGAAATTAAACAATCCACTTGCAATTTTATCAAAAAGAATACTTAGGAATAACTAACCAAGGAGGTGAAAATCCTGTAAGACATTGAAAACTATAAGATATTAATGAAAGAAATTGAAGACACAAATAAATGGAAAGATATTCCAAGCTCTTGAATTGGAAGAATATTATTAAAATGTCCATGCTACCCAAAGTAATCTATATTCCATGCAATCCCTATCAAATTTCCAATGGCATTTTCATAGAACTAGAACAAACAATCATAAAATGTATATGGAACCACAAAAGACCCCAAATATCCACAGCAATCTTGAGAAAGAAAAAAAAAGTTGGAGGCATCACACTCCCTGGTTTCAAACTGTATTATAAAGCTATAGTAATCAAAACAGTAATGGTATTGGCATAAAAACACTCAGATAAATGGAACAAAATAGAGAACCCAGGAAAAAACCCACATATATGTATGGTCAATCAATTTATAACAGAGGAGGCAAGAATATACAATGGGGAAAAGACAGCCTCTTCAGTAAATGGTGCTGGGAAAACTGGACAGCTACATTCAAAAGAATAAAAACTGAACCATATATTACACCATATACAAAAATAAACTCAAAATGGATTAAAGTCTTAAATGTGAGGCTTGAAACCATAATACTCCTAGAAGGTAACATAGGCAGTTAGTTTCTATACACTGGTCACAAATTTTGATTTGACACCAAATGTAATAAACAAGTAGGATGCACCAAATTAAAAAGCTACTACATAGCAATGGACACCACCAACATAATGAAAAGACTGTCTACTGAGTAGGAGAAAATATTTGCAAGTCAGACACCTGATAAGGTGTTAATATTCAAAATATGTAAGGAACTCATATAACTCAAGTGAAAAAAAATTCAATTCAAAAATGGGCAGAGAATCTGAATAGTTTTCCAAAGAAGATATACAGAGCCCAACAGGTACATGAAAAATGCTCAACATCACTATATGATCAGAAAAATGTAAATCAAAACCACAAAGAGACATCACTTCACACCTGTTAGAATGGCTATTATCAAAAAGACAAGAAATCACAAGTGTTGTTGAGGATGTACAGAAAAGGGAACCACTATGCATTGTCGGTAGGTATAAACTGATAAAGTTATGGAAAACGGGAGGTTTCTCAAAAAATTACAAATAGAACTACCATATGACCGGGAAATCCCACTTTTGGGTATTTATCCAAAGAAAACAAAAACACTTACTCAAAAAAACATGTACCCCCATGTTCACTGCAACATTATTTACAGTAGCCAAGACATGGAAGGAAATAACCTAAATACCCATCAATAGATGAATGGATAAGAAAAATGTATGTAAAATTTTATTTTACAAAATGTGTATATATACATTTTAATAAATGGTAACAAAAATATTTTATAAAATGTATACATATATATCTTATTAAAATGTAAATATACACACACACAACAAAGTATATTACTCAGCCATCAAAAAAAAAGTATGAAATCTTGCCATTTGTGATAACATGGATGGACCTTGAGGGCATTATGCTAAGTGACATAAGACAGATAAACACCATATGATCCAACTCACATGTGGAATCTAAGAAACAAAAATAAAAACAAAACCCCAAGCTAATGGATATAGAGAACAGACTGGTGGTTGAAGGCAGGGAGTGGAGAATGGGCAATATTCATGTGGGGTTTCAAAAGGTATAAACTTCCAGATACAAAACAAATAATTAAAAAAATAAAGAAAAACTGTAAGTCTGTTACTTACTTTGTTTCTCTATATTATATGACTAAGGATACACAGGTATCTAACAATACTTGCGAGTTCTCTCTCAAACACAATCTTGTAAAACACGTAATTTTCAAGAAAACCTGTGTTCATTATATTAATCCCATGATATTAATTTCACTCACATACAGAGAAACATAACAACTTTCCCATTAAATTAACATACCCCAGACTTGTCAGTTAATAATGGCAAAGGATTTATGTGGCAACAACTGCTCCCCGCAATATCTTTCTCTTTACCCTACATAGACTCTTTTCAAACTTTCAGCATGCCTCTGAATTTTAACATCCCAAAATCAAACAGCAGGTGTAAACTTTTCTTTGCAAACTGATAAAAATGTGAAGCCTCTTCAATTTTTATACTTTTCTACCAAACAGTGGTAACATCATGTTTATTCTCAAGAATGTTTCCAATCTCTTTTCTAGAAGATAACCTAATGTTTAAGAATTCCTTGTTATCTGTAATATTCATTATCAAGACTCTGGAGTTTCAGGTTACACATTGAAAAGAGCTATATATAAATGTATTTGTTAATACAATGATCACTTAAAAAAATGGGTTTCTCATTCCCCCCAGACCATCCTCTTATCAACACTAGTGTCTATGCCTGCTCATCATGCCTTTAGTCTCCCGCTGGCCATAGATTCGTCAACATCTGACAATATAATCAAAACACAAAGCAAACCGACTGATTTAAACTGCATTAGCAAAATATGCAAGATTATTCCAAAAGTTAATGAGAATGCATTGGAAAAATGCCTGGATTCACATGAACAGCCTTGAACAAATAAGAGTTATGTCAATAACTGAAAAAGAAAATCAACAAAGATCATACTAAATGCATAAAGGTTTTTCTGGACATGAAAGGATTAAGGAAGGTTCTTTGAAACTGAAGAAACTATCAAAACATTTTTGCATAAGGCAGTTTTTTTTTTACATTACAAAAGCAAAAAAAGATAGCATTTTCTTATATGCTTATTTCAGAACCCAACCTTGCAGAAGATGCAACTCCTCTATAAAATACTAGTCCCAAATTAGACATAAGTTAAAAGGCTATCTTCCATTTATTCAATATATGGAATACCAGGGTAAAATAATTACTTACTGTACTGGCAAGGGAGAATGCAAAAGAACTAGAAAAACTATTTGCAAAAATAGAAAAAAGACTTTCATAAAGGTAAAACAACACTATTACCATTTTGCCTTACAAAACCAAACTGATGAACTCTGTTGACCTACTGTCTTTCCTGTAGGCAATCTACAAAAAGTTTTCACTAAGGTGCTCAACAACTGACTCACTGCAGAGCTGAATTTCATCTCATCAGTAGAACATACAAGCTTTCCATTGGGATTCTCTATAAAAGGCAACCTTGTGATAAATGAACAACCAGAGAAGGTTCTAATAAGACTTACCATTGTGTATTGCATTCAGCAACTCTGAGAAAGCTTTTAAGTAAGGAAAAAAGGACTTCAGGTTAAGATCATTCTCAAACACACAAAAGAAATACATAGGCATAGACTGAATCAATATTAATAGAAATCCATTTATCACATATCATTGCTTGAATCATTAAAACAGCATGCTTCACTCGGTTTTTATATGGTGTAAGTTTCTAAACACTGTTGTTTGTTAGCCAATATATTACCTATTATATATAATAAGCTAGAATATTGTCATAATGAGGACACATTTCCTTAGTAATAAATATATACGTAAAGTTACTTTTTAAAAGACGCTTAGAAGTCTATGTAATGTCTTTCTTGCTGTAAGTGAGTATCCATACAGGTAAATCCACCTCTGGTCACACTCAGCAATATTTATTATAAAGAAAAACATCATTTATCATCTAACCTAACCAAACATTCTCATTTCCTAGATTTCAGTATAACAGTCTCAATATATTTAAATGTCTAAGCAAGAAAGCTAGCTAATGCCAACAAATATTAAAAAGTTACATTAACATTAAGAGTACTGGGAACCAAAATACTGAAAATATTATCTCGTTGGGGAAAAGAAGTCTCAATTCAGCAAATGGAAGCACATATAAAAAGGCCAACAATAATTAAATTTGGTCACAATTTGACTACAATATGGATCCTAAACACAGGACAAAGCAGCAAGATACCTTTTTGGAGGCAAAAGAAATCTGTTCAATTAAGAACCCACTGTATTTTTGAAGATTAAAATTTAGAGGTTCAGAGATGGCATAATATAATAGAAAAACACTAGAGTTAGGGGAGTCAAAAAGCGTGGGCCACCAACCCAGTTCCCGGACTTACTGGTTGTTGGACAAGCTCCATCATGCCGATACTGCATGGAAATTTCTGTTGGGAGGGAGGAGAAAGGAAATCAGCAAAGAAGTTGCCAGTGACTCAAATGTAGAAAAAGAAACAGGCCAGAAAAACAGGAAAACATTCACCTAAAAATCTAGCTGAGAAGGGTAAATAGAACTGTGGGAAGAGAAATTATAAGCCAGTAATTGGGATGTGAGGGGGCAGGAAGACCAAACATGATGGAATTTTCACAAGTCTTAATGGGATAGTATGGGAATGTGTGTGTGTACACGGGTATGCAAAGAATGAGAAAGGCATAAGGGCTTACAAATGAATCTGCCTGACAAGTGTCCAGAAATAAATGGATTTACTAATAACAGGGGGTGTAGTTAGGCAATATGATAAACTATTGTGCTTTATATAATTCATTAGACGAGAACAGTCTATTAGAAACAGTTTAATACTGTGGTCAATTAGAAATTACCATTTAAGTATGAAATTTAGTTTTTATCTGAGTGGAAATCCATTATGTACAAAAGTCATTAAACTACACTCAGTTTACTTTCTTGTACCTTTCATTTTTGATATGGTAATGAATGAATAAGCCATTATTCTTCCTCTTTTAACTACATCCAAATGAGGAAAACAAGCAAAGGATGACATGAAGCAGTAAAACACAGCTAAAAGCAAGAGCTGCTCAGAAAATGGGAAATAAATTTCTACATGACATTCCAAAGGAAAAATAATTGATAAAACCAGCATTAAAACTGTGACTCAAAGGACCTGGCCTGCTAATCCTGGAAACAACTGGCATTCCCTTGTAGTTAACACTTGGCCAAATTTGTTTAAAGGAGGGAGATCTGGGAATTCTCTGGCTATTATTTAACTAAAAACATGACCTTTAGGAATCAAATGTACAACAGAGCAAGCCTTCCAAGCAACTATGACTCACACATCTACCCACATATATACCTCAGAAGTAGAGTCTCATCATGGTCCCACTCTGAATAACTTAAAATAAGAAAGACAAAGCAAGGTAGAGCAAGCCAGCACTCACTTTCCGTCATTGTAATGTGAAAAGAATTTTACATTAGGTAGTGTTAAAAAATTCAATTCTGTAGACTAGTTTATGGACCTTTCCAGATGACACTCAAATATAAGACATGGTGGAAGAATTTACCACCTTAACGCTTCATTAACAAATTCAACACAAGTAAGGTTCAATAGGGAGTGAGGCCTACTAAGAGATTGACACAGCACATTGCAGAGAAATAGTAGATGCTTGGAATGGTGCTGAAAAATAATCAGAAAGTCATAATAGCAGAAGGATTTTCTCAATGGGGAAAAAAACAGTATGGCTATTCTGACCTTTGATGTAGTACTTTTTTTGTAGAAAGCAGGCCAGCAAATACTCAAATCACCCAGGACCAATACAAAAATCAAGGGTTTTTCTAAGAAAGCAAATTCCATGGTATATCTTGGTCTTAACAGCATCCAATATCCTGTATGACTTTCATTTATGACCCAATATAATCAATATATAGAAAATCAGAACATGTGTCATTAAGATAGGTTTGAATTATGCTCAGTAACTGTATCTACTCCCTGGTATATGATACTGTATCAGTAACTCTCTTCTTGTGAGTTTATTGGATTAATATTTGTATCTTTATGATTTTGGTATTTGCTTATAGAATTAGCCTATTTGTAGTTAAATCAGTTTTACCAGGGAAAGACTTCTCAGTTTCACTTCACAACTCAGAAGATGTGACATAAACAGGAATATATTTAACAAAACATTTTCATAGTTATACCTGCTCAAGTTAAACCATCATAACCTCCCTATTTGAACATAAGCCAGAACAAATTTCTCTTTATTCACATTTATAACTTACCTCTGTGAAATCTTTTTAAGACTATAAGACTAAGTACATAGGACCATAACAAAAAGATTGACCATCAGAAAAAAATTCCATCACTGAAATAGATTTCAAGTATCTTAACCTAGAAAGGTATAGCAGCATTGTATTAAAGAACTAGACACAAAGATTTTAAAAAACAGGGAACCACATACTTTGAAAAGCCATAACATGCCCAAAAAAATGAAGTTAACTCTAAATGATCAACTCCTTAACATTTAACAAATACCAGACTTTTCTCAGAGAAAATAACAAGATGTTGATTTCTGTAGGAAAAAGAATGTTAACCTTCACTTTAGCAAAATTTAAACTCTCATGAGGTTTACATAAATAGGGAAAAGGACAAATCCAACATGTCAACTCTTCCAAATGCTACACTGGTTTTCAATGTTTCTAAAGACTGTGTGCCCACTTGTTAAGATCTCAGAAGAATATATGTAGTAAAAACTTCAAAGGTTTAACATAAGCTATAAACCAAAACTTACAACTCTTAGTAGCCATTTAAAACAATACACTAATTTTTCATTTTGTACAAGTTACTGTAAAACAGGTCATTAATGAGGATTCATAATATAATTTTATTATAATACAAATCTTACAATCCAAACCCTTGACAACAAAGAGTTTACAGGTGTTTTTCTGGGTTTCTATTCTAATTGGATCTGGAGCTCCGAGAATACATATCTTGCTACATACACACTACTATACGTTGAACATGTCATGAGAGAACTTTTATTAGTGTTAAATTGATGTTCTAATGATTTTAAGAAAATGTGACTGCTTTAAGTAATCACAATTAAGTAATAATTGCTAAGTACTTAAATTTTGCTAGGATACTTCTGCTTTATATCCTAGTTATGGTAAAACAGGAGAAATAACAACAATAGTAGCTGCCCTGCCGATTTCACAAGGTTGTTTCAAGGGACAAACTAGGTAACAATTATGGAGTTCTTTAGAGACTGTTAGGTGCTCTCAAAAAAAAGTCTTACCATTACCATTAGCAGATGGAAGCAATTTTTTTTTCTCCATTAATGAAATTCGCTTAATAGTAAGTTATCAGAATTAAGTCCAGGATGCTTATTCTGGAAGAAAGACCACTAACCTGTTAATTTTGAATTCTTCAGCCTGACCATCAACTCTTCACAAACTCATCCTGCCCTATTTAATCAATATTACCTTAAACTATCCCTCAAACACAAGCTTCTTATTTCTACTAGGTTTATCCCTCAAATATACCTTTACTTCCTTTTCTGATTATATTGTTGGTCTTTTTCTGCCTCCTCCAAAGTACAATTCAAATTTCATCTTCTCCACCTTAAATACCCTTAACTGGCCAGAAATACTACATGAAAAGCTTTATAGACAAATAATTTCATCGGCAGCCTGGCTATAAACACTTGGAAGGCAAGTACAAAATCACATGGGATACTACCACATGATATGTACTCAGTGACTACTAACAGTATTCATTTTTTTTAAACAGATGTTTAGCACTTACTATGTGCAAAGCATGGTGCCGGCAATGAGGAAACAGTGGTGAACATGACAAACATAGCTGCTAACCTCACAGAGCTAGGGTTACAGTTGACCCTCGAACAAAAGAGGTCTGAAACTATCAGTCCACTTAAAAGGTGGATTTATTTTTCAGTAAGTATAATAGAGAAATTTTTGGAGATTTGGTGCAATTTGAAAAAACTATTCTCTCTAGCTTACTTTGTTGCATAATACTTACAAACATACAAAACATGAGTTAATTATGTTGTTGGTTAAGACTTCTGGTCAACAATAGGCTATTAATAGTTAAGTCCTGAGTGGTGCTCCTAACCCCATTGTTGTTCAAGGGTCAGCTATATAGTGCATGTTACAGTTTAACATCATAGCCTACTGGTTCTTAAAAAGGACACCTTCATTGTTACTAAATTAACAACTTGTCATAAAAGCAAATTAATCTTTTTAAATGGGCATCATGAAAAACAATTCCTGATAACATAGTACACAGTATACATATTTTTCCTTCCTACTTATTTACATGAGAAAGTTTCCTGCATTTACAATTACTAATGAGTTCTCAATCTAAAATTAGTACAAAAGAAAACTGAACATTTTCATACTAGTAAGAGATACTCTGTTGCAAATTAAATTATTGGCTTAAATTTTCTCATTGATCCCACTACTTAAAATATGACTGACATTATTCTAGTGTGGTTTTAGACCCTCATCAGCAAACATCCTTTAAATTTTATAATTAAGTGTCTTAGAATCAAGGAAAATGCACAGCTCCACCACTTAGAGCTATGAGAATTGTCAGCTTCTTCTTTCACATAATGAGTAATAATATTTGATGTTTGTCAAGTGCTTAAGCCTGTATAGCACATACTAACTTTCAACAGTGGTTACCAGTTCTTAAACTTATAGTAAGAAGGTGTAATTCCTAAAATCCATGGCTTTTAGTTAAGAACAGGTTTTTTTTTAGGACTACTATGTTCACCAATAAAAGAGTGCTGTGACCTAGTCATAAAACTTCTTTAAAATCTATAAAATTAAAGAACACATAATCTAAAATAGTTTTAAGTAACTAATATTATTCCATAATTATAGCTTTAACAAGACATATACAATTTTCAGAGTGATTTTAAACACGTTTAAGAAAAAAATCCTTCAAGTCAAAATTTAAGTCTTTTATTTTCATAAATAATAATACTTATGGGAATTTCTTCTTAAATTTCTGTTTACCTAACAGTGATGCAAAAGGGAAACAAACTCATATTTTTATGCCATACATGTACCACAAACATTGCCCTACTGAAGCAAATACTGTGTAAAGTATACAATTGCCCACATCTATAATGTCCCTAAATATGTGTAATAGGTATGAAAATCTTTTCAGGGATGTAAATCAGTATTTAAGTCCATTAATATGAGGCTGTATGTTTCAAATGGCATCCAAATGAAGTTTCTGAAATGCAGTAATTTTCAGCTTTGCTTCCATGTATAAGAAATCAGTGAGGATCTCTTTTCACAAATGCAAATTTCAGCTTAATTTTTCAGTAAATTATTCATCTGGTTACAGTGCCCTTTGTAAAAATGAATATGAACTCAATTTCTTCTAAGTAAATTTATCACAATTTACTTTTTGTGACTAAAAGTTAAGGCTAACTAACTGCTTAAGCCCTTCTGTTCTCAAAGGAAACATATTATGTAAATAAAATACATATTCAAGTGTGCAATACATTTGAACCTTTTCAATTAACTTATTTATCACTGCAATTTATATTTTTGCCCCTTTAAACAGATGTTTTCAACCAAGGATGATCTGCAAATACACCCCAAATTTTTTTATAATCACAATGGGGTAGAGGGAATCTTGGGGGCTACTGGCACATAGTGGTTAGGGGTCGGAGATCCTGACAAACATGCTATAATGCACAGGACCATACTACACAAAAAAGATTTATCCCAACCAAAATGTCAACAGTGCTGCGACTGAGAAATCCTGCTCTAGAGCCACCCTTAATGTTACTGATGAAACAATCCTTCCATAGTTTCCACTCATTTCTCAAGAACACTTGTCAAACAGGTCCACCACAGGCGCTGAAGCTAGCTAACTATGAGAAATGGAAAGAAATCCTTAGCTGTGTGCTCTTGGGCAACTTATTTTATCTGTCTAAGCCCCAGTTTTATCACCTGTAAAATAAGGACATTAATAGCTCTTATTTCATAAAACTGTTGTAAGGATTAAACAATATAATAAATATAAAGCACTTAACAGACTGTGGCACAAAACAGATTATACTTACTATTTTTCACATTTGACCATTACACATGGTTTCTCCCTCAGAATGGTCTTTTTTATGTTTACTGAAACTAATATCTGAACAAGTATAAAAAACAATCCAAAAGTCTATTTATAAAATACACATGAACATTCTTCATTTGAACTGTATTTATTATTTTTCCATATGATTTCCTACCTATCCTCTCTACCAACTAATAAAAATGATCAAATCTATAATACCTTATATCATTTCTACAGAGATCTAAAGTCAAGAGGGGTGAGGTTTATAAACACTCATTTAAAACCATCTGCCACAAATTCAAGATGTAATGTAAAAGATGAATGTTGATATTTAGCTAATATCTAAACTGTTAAGTTTCTGTCTATAATTGTGCATCTTAAAATTTTTATAAATTGAAATATTCATAATACAAAGTACAGATTAAAAAAGCATCCCAATGATGTAACAACATACATAAATTCATTTGTACTATACTTTAAAAAATGACAAAAAACTGTTAAACATACTTGAAAACAAAAAGAATATACATCATTTTAGATATTGCATGAATAAAATTAAGGTTCATAAATTTAAATCATTTATCACTGATTAAAAATATTCCAGATTGAGTAATTCAAGTAGATATGTGTGAGGAATTGGGAAAATGAAGACTAGTTGAAGTTTTGAGAAAGGAAACTCAAAAACAAATACCAATTCAAAAATAGTGCAGAAACTCTCACACCTTAAATGTGAATTCTGAGTTTGGTTTTTAAATTACTGTGCAACAGCAGCAAAAAAAAAAAAAAAAAAAAAGGAAATTAATTTTAGGTGTCTCGTAAGAAATTAAAGACCAATAAACTATATATTAACCTATATTTAGTAAGGTAATATTAGTGCCAAACACAATTGGCTAAGATCTAAGAACATAACACTTTTTTGTTCCATTGAGACTGAGATAATTAAATGTCCCTTAGCAACTCAAAGTATTATCATAACAATAGTTTAAAATGAATTTACTTTTTGTGTAAAGGAAGGGTGGTGGTGGTGGGAATAAGGGAGAAAAAAAATGGGCAAATTCCCTACCTGAACCAACTGGAGATGAGCCAACACTAAGACTTTGTAAACTTCCATTCCTGAGCAATGTAGGAGACTTCTGAAGACTAGAGCTCGTTACACTTCCTGCAGCTGATGCTACAGATGATGTTGGTGAAGCAGACGAAACTGAGAGATGAGAAACATTCTCTTGATTTTTGTTTCCTTTGGGTCTACCAGGCCCATGCTTACTTTGCTTACTTCCTTTTCTTTTCTTTTCCTTTACAGTTTCTTCTTCTAGGCCAGAAGTTTGAGCCCGCTTATATCCTGCTGTAGGAAGGCTGGAATTACTCAAATCTCCAGGTGAATTTTCAAAGCTTTTAGGCTGTGAAATAACCGCTGAGGTCGAAGGGAGACCAATTATGGAACTAAAACTATTTACCCCCGCTTCCTGGCTTCCAGACTCTCCTTTGTGTACATCTTTGGTTGATGATGACTGTTGGGAGTGAGTGTAACTGTCATTACGCAGATCTGAGTCTGTAAAGCTCAAGAAATCCTGGGGAGACTGTACTGAACTTCCCGAAGATGATTTTACACTGCCTGGAGTTCCTGAAAAACTGCCTGTAGTGGGGGAAAAAAAAAAATGGGGTAGGAAAAGAAAAAATTGGATGCAAAAGTTCCCATGAGAAGTAGAAATGATACAATCATCAAAAAGAGATGGTGAAAAAAACTAACTAGAAAACTTAGGACATCACTGTGAAACAAAGCTAGATTTTAAAAAGGTTACTACTGTAATCAAGTTTATCTATAAAATCCTCTTTAAAAAATACTTGTCATTTTACAGGTATTAAACTAAATATTAACTCTTGAAATGCAAGCTATTACTTGAACAGTTACCAGGTTATAAGATGTATTTTACTTAACCTACCTTTGACCATGGCAGCATTCCTTAATTCTCCCCCAAATACCTGTGTATGCTTGAGAAAGGCCTGAAGAACAGCCAAGTCTCAAGAAGACTGACAAGACTACAACTGGACTTTTAAAGGCTGGGAGAACTTCAAGTTTTTCAATTTTTAAAGATATAATTTTAAATGTTTCCAACATTCCAGTAAGAACTAAAAGATGTTGCTTAGTTTATAAATTCTATGTTTTAACTTCAAGATAACTTTGGTGAATTCAGTTAAATCCACCCCATCAAAACATGGATTTGAAAAAAATAATAATGATCACATGGAACCTAATATATATACCCTACATTTCTCCCAGTCCATTTCCCACAAAGCTGCATTAAAAAAACCAGCTACTAACATTCTGCTACTGCTTTTATAAAAGTAAAACCATAGGAGAAGCACCTCTAATGAATCTCTTCCACAACTGCTTTTTCTCTCTCCACTATTTAAAGAACATTAGTAGCCCACCATGTCATTATGAGATATAAGAACCTCAAGGTGCTTGTTAACTTGATAGAAAGACAACATGACTGGGATGAAACAACAGTTTGGCCCACCGCCCCACTTCACCAAGTCCTCTCCTTCACCCTTGCCAAGTGAGGTGATAAGTGTTTAGAACTGAGTTGTGACCACACACCTACTGTTTCATAAAACTAAACTATACCACATTTTAACTATTACATTTAAAAGCAAAAGCTCAAAAAAAAGTGTTTTATTGGAATGGAAAGGAAATTTCAAGCTAAGTGTTAAATTTTATTGCAGAGTACAGTCATAAGAAATCACACATAAGTCCATCTAAATATTTAAAGAGGTATTTTTTCCTCACACACAAGAAATAATTTACTTTTAACTAAAGCCTCAAGGTTTTGATTTTAAAATTTTAAGCTCTTCTTAAATGGCTTATTAAAAAAGAACATTAATAGTTCTAAAATTTAGCTCTTTCAAAAGATATGTTTTATTCAGCTATAAGCATTTTCAGGTTATGTCTATATAGAGAAACATAATATTAAGAGATCATTTACATTATATTAATCACTTCAGAATAACTGCAATTTGCTTAATTAACTATAAAGAAGTTCTTTATTATCCATTCTGATCTGTCACCATCTGTTTTTTTTCCTACACATTTTTGTTTTTACAGCTGGTGTTAAAAGCTCACTACAGTGTAGCAAATAACATTTAGTATATGCAATACTTAAATGTGTATTTTCTAAAATTCACATACTACCTACAATGAAAAAAATTTATCTTAAATACTGTACCTTTAAATTTCAATTTTTAAAACTTTGTAGACTATTACCTCAGATATGAAAACATAACACATTCTCTACCATGTCTTAACAGAGGTAGGAAAGACTCATCAATGTTGTGAAGTTTAAGAAAATGAGATCCTTTTCCTAAATTATGGATTAGTACTTCAAAGTTCTAAAACTCAAAAATGCATTTTCAACTATGAAAAAAAGGGTCTTAACTATAGGGAAGAGATGACTTAATTCTGTTACTGTCACATTCAAATGTGAATGAAGTTACATTAACAATTAATTGTCTTGTTTTCAATTAATTAATTTTACTATTTATTTTCCAAAATGTCATAAAAATAACAATGTAAAGTAAATTTATTTATTTTTTTAATCTGGCATTTTATTTCTTACTCGTCTAATTTTTGCTATGTAAGGCAAAAAAAAAAAAAATCTGGGACTTGAAAATCTTGAAGTCCAAAATAACTATTAGTTTCAAATATATGAAATACTTTTTAATGAGAAGTCAGCAAACTAGGCAACCTCTCTCCATATTCAAATTATATCCTGGTATATTTTGGATATAATTTATTAGCAGCAAAGGCCTGAACAAATCTTAAAAACGGACAATTTTCCCCCTTCATTTACTCCTAGGGGCAAAGGGGAGGATCAGGAAAAGACATCTATTGTAAACTTTACTAATATATTTATTGTCAACAGTTTTAACATTTATATTTCTCAAAATATTCATGGTCACATTAAAAATTACACAAAATAAAAAAACCTAGAACATAGGGCTAAAATATTCTGAAGTTTAGCTCAGTTATTCTGCTTTCCACAAAACAGGGTTGCCATACAAAATACAGCCTGCCCAGTTCATTTTGAATTTGAAACAACAAATTTATTTTTCACTATGGTTAACTTAACAGTAGGTTTTCACTTGCTTAACTGAAATTCAAAATGAACTGCACATACTGTTATAGCAGCCTTATCACAAAATATGTAGGCTGAGCAAAATTATACTTTAACTTCAAGCTTTATAATAAATGCATTAATAATAAACTATTATTTACTGAGCAACTATTTAAATCCCCTAAAAATTGCACAGTAGTTGTTTACTTACTAAAATATATATACCTTAACTGTTTTAGTGTTTAATTAGGAATGGTGAATAAAAACAATTTGTGAAAAAGAATGACTGTAAAGAGCAAAAAGGAAAACTACAGCTTTTTATTGTTTTTCTCCCCAAACTTAATCTTTATTCCACATCTATTTAAACATTAAAATTACAGTTCAACTTTGGAAACAGATGTCATAATATTAAAAGGAAGCAAAGGTCCCAGAAACATTTTAACAAAGAACACTAGTCATTGAAGTAATCTAACCACAGCAAGTAATCATAAAAAAACTCCAACGATCCATTACATATAAATAAAAACTAAATTCTTTTACAAAACTTAATTACTATTAATCATTAGAACAAATACTTTAACTAAAACATCATAATTAATACCTTGCTGGAAAGGACTAGCTGCTGACACAGTGGTTCCTGGATTTCTTCCACCAGGCTTTCTTCCTCTTTGACCTGAGCTGTGAGCTGAAGATTTCTTCCCTTTGCCCTCTGACCCTCTTGCCTCTGAAACGTCTTTTCCACTAGTTGTGTGCGCAGAGACTTCCTGAAAATTGGCATTTGTAAATCGTGCTGCAGTATCTTCCAAGCGCTTCAATGATCCAGATATAGAGTTGCTGCTAGTGCTTGTGTAAGTCTAACATTGTGATTGAGAAAGGGAAGTGAAATGAAAAAGGACTGATTACATTTTGAAAAAAAAGATGGCACATTAATAGTTATTACACTTGCAAGATAAATATATGAAAGTTTCAGTTATAAGTAAGTCCACCTAAGAAAATCATGTAAGAACAATTTAAAGTCTGTTACAAGCATTTTTTTAGTGTACGTAATTTACAGTATGGCTGTTTGAGCATCAAACTTCAGCAATGAATAAAAGTACATATTAGTCTTAGTCATATTTATTCAGTGACATAAGGTAAGTAAAGGTACTTATTTCCCAAGCAACATAATTTTCAACAAGAACATACTACTTTTCTAGTCATGAAATTAAAACTAGCTTTCAGTGTTTGGCACAAAGGCAACAATTAGAAGTAATGTGTTACAAATTCATGAGAGGATAACCCTAAGATTATAAGAACCTAGCATAGGTCAGAACAAGAATTTCTTAAATTCAAGTGAAGGCTGCTTTTCAAAACAGAAATATTAAAGGCTCTGAAACAAATAATTTCTTCCCATGATTAAGTTGAAGAAACAGTTATATTTTGCAGTTAAGACTTCCAAAAATTTCAAGTATTATTGTATCCTAAAATTGATTCTCAATCATACCCTAGATCTATATGTTAGAGAAAAATGGAAGAGACAAGTATTTGTTTAAGCAGTTTATAGTGTTTAATAATCATTTTAATACAAAATGTGTGCAAATAACAGCAAATTAAATGACTACGAAAATGTGAAAAATGTGTTATAACAGGTATACATTAATCAACATGCTTTGAAATGAATGTTTGTAAGGTCCAAAGGATCAGGGTTTTTTTTTAGCAGGGGTGGGGGTGGTTGTTAAATTCACTCAGTGCCTAGAATATATAAAAAGTTTTAAATTTCTGTTGAATAAGTGTTTTTCTAATACATCTATCTGAATCTCTGATATAATACAAATGAAAAATATGAAACTACACAAATTGAACTTTCTCATTTAACTACCACTCAATACAAAGCATTAGATAAATTTGAAAAATAAAGTGGTCAATAAATCACATTTCAAAATGGTCGGCATTTTTAGCAAAATTAATGTTCAAAAAGAGGAATACAGAAGGTTTCAAATGTTTTGAAAACCAAATTATTCTTTAGTACTACTTTTCTGCTATTTGTCCCCTAATGTTGCCCCCACATCATCTCACTGCCAATAACAGATTTCCATTATCAAATATGAGACATTATCTCATAAAAACAAACTAACCACTATTCTAATAATCTATAATCCACAAATAAGAACAAGTTTACAAAGTTAAGTTTCAGGAGAAAACAAACTCTAATTTAACAAGTCAATCATATTTAAGCTGATTCAACTTCTTGGGTTACTTAGAAATATGAACCTTTCCCATGCTGAGCAGGTCACTCTGGAAACCACCCCACTTCACTTTTCAAATATTTTTCCATTAATTCAAGTTAGTTGATCCTGAGATTCTCCATCCCACTTACATATGACCCTACTGAAGTTTAAAAGTCATCTAAAGAAAATACACTGATGCTGTTCTTCATTCATGTACTTTGTCCACGTATCAGATAAGGAAAAGAGATAGAACTGGGTGGAGTACCAAAAACAGAAATGTACTATTTGCTTTGACATACCAATCTAAATTAAGGTCAGCCAATTTTTTCATTCATTTAATAGAATATCCTTGTTTATCTCTGAAATATAAATATGTCCAGAAATCCAGTGAAAATGAGACATTGGGTATAGTCAGAGTAGGGTGAGGCCCTCTGGAAAAAGCAAGGCAGGATATTCACAATCAGAGCAATGTAAAAATGTAAAGAAGTCCCTATCAAAACTCTGTGTTAAGCATTATGCAAAGTCAAGGTCACACTAATTCTCTAGGGTAAAGATACCAGACTAGGAATACAGTACACCTTCAATGAGATCAGTTAAAGAGCAAAAGGCCAGGAGCAACTTGGCCTGGAATGTCTGAGTGTTCTGCAAGGGTATCTCAGCATAACCCAGGACTTCACTGTAAACAGCCCTAGCAAACAGACAACAACTCTGCCCACCTTGAGGGCAGGGCAGGTGGTACAAGTTCACACCCTAAGCCCTCAGTTCCCCCAAATCCTCAACTGCCTATAAATCCCCTAGACAATGTACCACCCTGGGCTCTCTTGTCCCCTCCTGGCATGAGCCAGGAGCAATTTCCTGTCACTTTATTTCTAAATAAAAGCCAGGCTCTCCTACCTTGGGTGTTTGCTAAGTTCATTCTTTGACTCTGCAAACAAGAACTCCAGCATCAAAAACATGACACTTGGAAGAAAAGTTATTACAAAGAAAGCAATAAATGAAAATTGAGAATATCTCAATGACAAAGTCACACTAATCAAACTGTAACACATTTTTTTTTTAAGTTTGACATTTTTTAAGTTTCAAAAGTTATCACAGATTTCTCAGTAAGGAAAAAAATTTTAACTGAATATTGCACTTAAAAAAAATTATACATGACAAAAAGGTAAAAAAGGTCTACATAAGTTTTACTCAGAGACCTCTACCTTAATTCCACTTTTTTAAGTTAATTTAAGAATATTTCTCCCATAATATACTATTGAAATAATACAGTGTTGTGGAATTCCATTACAAACATATAATCAATTCAAAATCAAGACAGTAGAGAAAGGTCAAAAGAGAGGATAATAGTGAAGGGCTGAAAGAAACACAGTAAGTGAGCCTAACACCACAAACCTGTTGTTCCTAAGTTCCACACCCTAAATAACTTTCACAGTATGAGCATTTCACTGCTCTGAGTGACTGTAATGCTTAATCATAAATATTTTTCACTTAAACTGACCTATAAAAATGCAAAATACTTCAACTGGTACTCAATTGAACAAAATAGAGGGATTTTTTTTTCCCCTTTCCACCAGAGCTAAAACCAGATACGTGGCCATACTGAAAGTCTAAAAAGAAGTACATGAATACTTTGGTCCATATGGTGACTTAAAGCAACTTAATCTTTTAAAATGTGTATGATTTTTGTTTTGTGTCTAACTATACTTATCAGTCCTCACATAAGATAGAACATCAATATGCCTACTAAACAGCACTAATTAGGAATAAAACATTTCCTACTTCAAACAAAAATTTTAAATTAGACTCAGAATTAAACAATGACCGTATATTACAAAATAAAAAAAAGAGCATGTGGGTAAAATTGTAATATTTCCAGAATATCTTGCCTCGCTTAAGTATATCTGCATATCAATAGGCACTCAGAGGTGGAAAGAAGTATGGCTTTAGCGCATTTGCATCATTCCTCAGGGGTGGAGAGTTCATCTCTGTATCGGTGGGTAATTACGTGGGCAAAGAGGGCTTATCTGTACCTGAGAGGTGAGGGGAGGGCTGGTTTTGCTTCTGCTGGAGCAGGAAAGAGAGAAGGTCTCCCAGACTGCAGTTTGTAAGCAATAAGTGGATTTTAAACTTTATTTCTCCCTTTGACGGATTTTGGTTTTTAGAGGAATTTTGCCCTGGGATTTCCTGTTCCCAGACTTACAGAGCAGTTTGTTTTTAAAGTATTGTTACCTTAGATTATTCTACAAAACTCTATAATCCACATTCAGGAGAAGGAGGCTGGGGGAAAAGAAACAACCAATTGCTGGGCCTTCCACCAACATGATGAAACACAAAAATGCTTGCTAAACTATTTTTTAAATTATGTGCTATTCAACTGTACCTCAAAAACCATAAGTTTATCACTAATCCAATTCTTAAGAATACAGCACAGAAACTGTCAAACATGAATGAAGCACAGAAAGAATGAAGACTTTTAGAGGGACTGAGGATTCAGTGAGCTGTGCAACTATGTTAAGTAGCCTAATTTACATGTTATTGGAGTACTGAAAGGAGAGAGGGAGGGCAAAAAGAAAAATACTTAACAGCAGAAAAATTGCAAAACTTGATTAAAACTAAACCTACAGATCAATTAACCACAAGCCCAGGTAACACGAAGAAGAAAACTCCATGAAAGTACATCATAAATTGCTTATCACTAAAAATCAACAATAAAGAAAAAATGATAGAAGCAGTCAAGTAATTTAAAAAGAAAAAAAAAGGAATGCCTTATGTACTAAGAAAAAAAAGATAAAGATGAGAATAGATTTCTCATGGAAACAATGCAAGCTGGAAAACAGAACAGCAAATCATTGATGTATTAAACAAACTAACCCAGAATTCTGTAACGAGCTAAAATATCTTTCAAAAGCAAAGCCAAAATAATTGCTTTTTCAGATAAAAAAGCTGAAAGAACTAATCACCAGCAGATCAACACTACAATAAATACTAAGGGTTGTCTTTTAGACACAAGGAAAACAACAAAGGAAGCATGGATCTACATAAAGCAATTAAGAGCACTTGAAACAGTAATTACATGGGTAAATATAAAAGACTTTTTAATTATTAAAGTCTCTTTGTAAGGTAATTGGTGATTTTGAACAAAACTAAAAACAACTGTAAGGTTCAAAAATATGCAAAAAACTTAAAACATGACAAAAATAGCACAAAGGCCAAAGGAACGGAAGTATATAGCTGTAAGGATCTCATATAATATATGTAATGTTACAGTATCATTTGAAGGCAGACTCTCAGCAAGTTAAACATATATATTATAAATCAAACAATAAAATAATACAGCAAAGAATTATTATTAATCAGTGAAAATGGAAATATAAGAAATTTTCAAGGAAAAAGGAAAAAAGCATATAAGAACTGATGGGCAAAATAAAAGGGTTAGCAAGGAACTGATTTAAAATACAACCATATCAATAATCATATTACATGTAAATTTTCTACATACCCCATTGCAGGCAGAGATTCAACAAGACTACATTCAACAGGAACAGAATGAATGAATATACCATCTTTTGAAAAGCACACAAAACATTAAACAAGATAATCTATGTTCTCTGTGATTTAAAACTAAATTCTCTTAAACTCAAGACTGTATGCTGCCTATAAGAAACCCATTTTAAATATAAAGATATGAAGACATTAAAAGTATAAGAGAAATATCAGTGTAACACAAATCAAAAGAAAACTAAATTCATAATATTAATATGAGGCAAAGTAGATTTTAAAACAAGGAATATTACCACAATAAAGCAGCCTAGTCATTAGGAAAATAAAAAAATTTTAAATGCTTCTGCACTGAATAGACCTTCAAAATAAATGAAGCAAAAACTGACAGACTAGAGAAAATGGAGAAACTGCAAAATCCATAATTGGAGTTTTAAGAGGTTGATGTTCTCTTCTCAATAACTGACAGAATAGCCCCAAAAAAAAAAAAAAAAGTAAAGATATAGAGAACAATATAAATCAATTCAACCTATATGATACAGAAAAACTACATTCAACAACCGAATGTACAATCTTTTGAAAAGTACACAAAACATTAAACAAGATAATCTGTTCTCTGTGATTTAAAACAAAATCACAAAAACTGTAAAAGGAATATAAATATATGATATACAATATATAACTATAAATATGACACAAATTACAAATCAACAAGATACGTATATAAATGTTGAATCACTGTTGTATACCTGAAATAAGGCAACTATACTTCGATTAAAAAATATATAAATATAAGATATGCAGAAAGTTCCCAAATATTTCAAAAGTAAGTAACACACATTTAAGTAACCCATGTGTCAAAGAGGAAATCAGAAGGAAACCACAAGGTATTTGTTTAAATGAAAAAAGAAATACAACATGAAAACATCTATAAGTAGTGCTTAGAACAAAGTTTGTAGCATTAAATACCCATATTAGCACTTCTGGAATCTGGTCTAGTATGTAAGGAACTTGTAAGTCTTCATTCTGTCCTAATAAGTGAAAGACTAATTAACAAATTGAAAAACTCAGTAACTCTTCTTCAATCCATCAGAGAAATGAGATCACAGGGCAAATCACTAACCCCAAAACTGTAAGTAGACAGATGGATACAGAGAATCACAACCCACCCAAGCAGAAATCTCCATGGGAACCAGTATGAGTGTAGGAAAACCTCAGACATAATTGACAAATTGTTGAAGGCTTAGTGTGGACAAGTCTGAGAAATAAACCTCCAGGAGGACTCAGTCAAAACAGGAGCCGTAAAACTTTTTGGAGTTTTACCTTCAGGAGCTCTACCAGGTCTTCATCGTGAATATCAGAAAAAATAGACTCAGGCTTCTAGAAGGGTAGAGTGAAAAGAACAATTCTGAAATATGCCAAGGTATTCTGCAAGGCCTGCCTTCAGTATATGCTATTTTACAACAGCATAATTATATCAAAGCCTAATGTGCCTGGTAAAGGGAAATACCCAACTCCAACCCAGCAGCATCCTGGCCCACTAAAGTAATGTGGAGGGTGGGAGTGAGAACCACTTGTAAGGTTCACAGTCCAGGGACACAGGCCAACCAACAGAGTAAGAACTAATCATAGGACTACAGAATGCTCCCCCACCCGACACCTTACCACCACGTTACTAAAGGCCTACTTACCACAGTTCCTTTTATCCAGTACATCCTACCTGCTTTCAAAGAAAAAAATTGTAAAAACATGTGAAGAGGCGAAAATTTGAAGAGAATGAACAAGCATCAGAAGCCAAGATAGATACAGCAAGACTATCAGAATTACCAGACCAGACATTTTTGAAGCTATAATTAATATATTAGGGGATATAATGTAAAAATTACACAACATGCAAGAACAGATGGATATTAACAAGCAGAAAGAGGAAATTCTAAGGAAGAATAAAAAAGGTATGATTGAGATCAAAAACACTTTAACATAAATGAAGAATTCCTTTGATGAACCCACTAGTAAGTGTATGTGGCTGAGGAAACAATCTCAGAGCTGGAGGTATGAAAATAGAAATTTTCAATTCTGGGAAAAAGATGGAAGAATAAGAAGGCAAGGTTTCCACCCAACAACACTTCCTCCCAAAAACACATTAAACATGAAAATACAACAGATATAACTAAACCTGAAAACAACCAGAAGACTGCAGAACTGTCTGCATACATCTGGGGAAGGGAACACCTCATAGAAAAGGGTAAAGTGGCAAAGTTGAAATCCACATGTACCCAAACCCTTCCCCAATCCCAGTTCACAGGAGGGAGGAAGAGGAATGGAGTAGGTTGGGAGCAGGATCTCAGGATCGTGGAACACCTGGCCCTGGAGATCTGCTCCGGGAACAGGAGCCCACATTACATGGTGCTCTGGTGATTAGTGGGACTGGGCAACAAAAACAGGTGGAACACTTGAAAAGGCAGAAATTCCAGCAACTTGTGGAGAACAGGCATGCTCTACTGACCCTGAGACAAAAGCAAAGTGAGCAGTTTGAAAGACTTATGAGTAGCAGGAGGGGTGCCAGAGGGGCAAGGGTTACATGAAGCTCTCTGCTCAAGAGAAAGGGAGGTGGACATTAACTCCCCAGACTGCCCTCAGCCCAACAGGTTGGGAATACTCGGGAGCGTGAGACACCCCATCCCCCTCGCTGGCAAGAAAGCCCTGAGGCTCCTCCACGTGGCACGCGGATAGTCCACTTAGCCTGGCAGTGGTGTCAGACTTTGCTCTGGGTAGGCAGAGGAAAACTTCCCAGCTTTTTGGGCCCTCGTTCAGCCCAGTCAAGGAACTGTCTGCAGGAGCCAGCACTGGAAGCTCGTTTCTCACTGGGGGAGCCAATCCCACACAACAGGCCTGGGCAGACAAACAGCAGCCTGTACACCCCGTAAACACTGCAGCCCTCACCACTACTGCAGCCCTAGCAGAGGGAGGCCCTGTCCACAGCAACTGCAACAGAGACTGTGCTGTTAACACAGACACGGAGAAGCAAACAGCCCACCTGAAATCAGATCACTACAAGCCAGATAGAAAGGTGACCTGCCCACTGCACGTTAACAGCTGGGGCTCCCTCACTGGAAAGTGAAGTGTCTTGTGCTTCTGAGCACTAGAGGGTAACACCTAAACAAAACTATTACTCCATAGGACACACTGAAAAAATGAAGCATAGGAATTTGTTCCATACAAAGCTGCAGGACAAAACACCAGAAAAAGGGCTGAATGAAACTGAAATCACAAATCTTTTTGATAAAGACTTCAAAGTACCAGTCATAAACATGCTCATGGATCTACAGAAAAACACTCAAGATCTCAGAGAGTACCTCAACAAAATGATAGAAGACCTGCCTGCAAAAGACCTACACAGAGTTAAGAATACAGAATCTGAAATGAAACATACAATAGGGAGATTTAACAGTGGACACCCACAGGTTGAAAACTGTAAGTGACCTGGAAATTTGGGAGTAAAACAAAAACAAAACAAAACAAAAATGAAGTTAAAAAATAGAAAAAAGGATCTCTAGGAATGAAAAAATAAGAGAGCTGGGTGATGAATCCAAACAAAACAACATTCACATGATGGGTGTACCAGAAGGAGAAGATGGAGACAAAGGGATAGAAAGTCTCCTTCAGGAAATAATTGTTGCAAACTTCCTGAAGCTGGGAAAGGAAATAGACACTTAGGTCATGCAACCACAGAGAGCCCCTAACAAAAGGAATCCCAGGAAGACAACACTAAGACATCATAATTAAAATGTTACAGATCAAGCACAAGGAGTACTAAATGCATCCAGATAGAGAAAAGAGAGTACTTATAAAGGATATCCATCAGGCTACCAGCAAACTTCTCAATAGAAACTCCACAGGCCAGAAGGGAGGGGGCATTATATTTTTAATGTAATGAAACAGAAGGACCTCCAACCAAGAATACTCTACCCGGTAAGATTATCTTTTAAATTTGAGGTAGGGATTAAACAATTTTCGGATAAACAGAAGTTGAAGGAATTCACCACCACCAAGCCAGCCCTACAGGATTTCTTAAAGGGACTGCGCTGGATGCAAGTGTTCCTAAGGCTAAACGGCTGTCACCAGAGAAAATAAACCCACAGTAAACATAGTAGACGAATTAAGTACCAAGCAAATATGAAATTAAATCAACTGTTCACAAATCACTCAAGGGATACAAAAAGTGCAGAATATGACACCTAATACATAAAGTGTGGAGGAGGAGGAAGAAGGGGGAAAAGAAAATCTACCTCTAGATTGTGTTTGAAATAGAATAATCAACAATTTTAGATAGACTGTTGGATAGTAAGGAAGCTATACTTCAACCTTTGGTAAGTAACCACAAAACTAAGGCCTACAAAAGATAACAGAGAAAAAAAAAAGAAAGAAAAACTAATCAGAACACTAAAGAAATACATCAAGTAATAAGAAAAGTATAAAAGGGAAAAAAGGAACAGAGAGGAGAGAGATATGTAAACAACCAGAAAACAATTACTAAAATGGCAATAAGTACATGTCTATCAATAACCACTTTAAATTAGCATGGTCTTAATACATCAATCAAGACACTGATTGGCAGAATGGATTAAAAAAGCAAAATCCATGTATACACTGCCTACAAGAGATCCATTTCAGACCCAAAGATAGACACAGAATAAAAGTGAAAGGATGGAAAAGAGAGTTAATACAAATAACAGGGAGAAAAAAGTGGGAGTAGCAGTGCTTCTATCAGACAAAATTCGTTTCAAAACTAAGAAAGTAACAAGAGACAAAGAAGAACATTACATAATGATAAAAGAGTTGGTCGAACAATAGGATATAACCATTATAAATCTCCGCACCCATTATAGGAGCACCTACATATGTAAAGCAAATATTAACATAATTAAAGGGGAAAACAGACTGCAACACATTCATTTTAGGAGACTTTAACACACTACTCATAATAAAAGACCTACCACACAGAAAATAAGTAATAAGACAGAGGCACTAAACAACATGTAAGAACAGATGGCACTAACAGACATCTACAGAACATTCCATCCAAAAGCAGCAGGACACACATGCTTCTCAAGTGTATATGGAACGTTTTCCAGAATAAATCACATACTAGGACACATAAAGAGCCTCAGTGAACTCAAACACACTGAAATTGTATCAAGCAGCTTCTCAGAACACAATGACATGAAACCAGAAATCAATTACACAAAGAAAACAAAAACCCTACAAACACAAAGAGGCCAAACAACTTGCTTCTAAATAATCACTGAATCAATGACCAAATTAAAGTAGAAATGAAGCAATACATGAAGACAAATGAAAACAAAAACTCAACAGCCCAAAACTTGTGGGATGAAGTGAAGACAGTTCTAAGAGGAAAGTATACAGCAATAATACAGGCTTACCTCAAGAAACAAGAATAATCCCAAACACACAATTAGAGAAACTACAAAAAAAGAACAAATGAAGCCCAAAGTCATTAGAAAGAGGAACATAATAAAGATCAGAGCACAGACAGGCACAGCCGCAGGGGGGCCATCAGGTGAGAAATTGGGGATCAACAGAGATGAGGCTTAGAACCTCACCCCCACTGTTTTGAGAGAAATCTTCTGCATCCGTGGATGTTTTGTTGCCCTTGTCTAGCTTGGATTAACACTTGGTCTATAGGCACACACCTGATCTTCTACATTTGCCCTCTTACAGCACTAAATTATGTTTTCTACCTTTATCTTGCATCTACCTACCACTTCAGCATTTTATTAAAAAATAATAATAATAATAAGGGAGAAATGTGGGATTCACATATAAATCAAGTATATAAATCAAACGAATCATATCTGACTTGATTGTTTATAGTTTATGATGCGTGATCAAAACCACAAGTTTCTGTGATATGACTGACTGCCCTTCCACTGTTCACCATGTAAGAACTTATTCACTATGTAAGAACTTGTTCACCATGTAAGAACTTGTTCACTATGTAAGAACTTGTTCACCATGTAAGAACTTGTTCGTTATGCTTCAGAAGATTGGAGACTGTTGAGAATTAGGCTTGGGGTTGATTAATGATTGTGCATTGAGTCCCCTATACAGAATTTTATTGTTGTTAACAACCATTTGATCAATAAATATGAGAGATGCCCTCTCAAATAAATAAATAAATAAATAAATAAGATCAGAGCACAAATAAATAAAACTGAGAAGCCTAAAACCATAGAAAGAATCAATGAAACCATGAGCTAGTTCTTTGAGGAAATAAACAAAACACATAAACCTGCAGCCGACTGATCAAGAAAAAAAGAGTGTACACACATAAACAGAAATTAAAAAGGAATAATCACAATGGACACCACAGAAATATAATGAATTATTGGACAAAATTATGAAAAATTATACTCCAATGAATTGGACATCCTAGAACAAATGTAAAGCTTCCTACAAAAATAGAACCTTCCAAGACTGACCTGGGAAAAAAACAAAAAACCTGAACAGACCAATTACCACAATGAAATTAATTGGTAATCAAAAAACTCACAAAAAAGAAACTCCCATGTGAAAATGGCTTCACAGCCAAATTCTACCACACATTTAAAGAGCTAATACCCATCTTTCTTAAAGTCTTCCAAAAGTAGAAGAGGACGGAATACTTCCAAACTCATTCTATGAGGCATCACTCTAATACAACAAAACCAGACAAAGACACTGCCAAAAAATTACAGAAAAATCTGCCTTGTGAACAGAGAAACAAAACTCCTTACCAAAACATTAGCAAACTGAATTAAAAAATACATCAAAAAGATCATCCATCATGACCAAGTGGGATTTACCCCAGGGATGCAAGGATAATACAATATACAAAAATCTATCAATATCATCCACCATATTAACAAAAAGGATAAAAACCACATGATCATCTTAGTAGATGCTGAAAATCATTTGACAGAATTCAATATCCATTCAATGATAAAAACTCTTTACAAAATGGTTCTAGAGGGTACGTACCTCATATAATAAAGGCTATAAACAACAATCCCACAGCCAATATCATACTTAAATACTGAAAAATGGAAAGCTTTTCCTCTAAGATCAAGACCAAGACAAGGATGCCCACTCTCATCACATTTAGTCAACACAGTAAGTACCGGAGACTTCTAGCCACAGCAATCAGACAACAAAAAGAGATAAAAGGCATCCAAATTGGGAAGGAAGGAGTTTGCAGATGACATGATATTGTACATAAAAAACCCTAAAGTATCCACCAAAAAAACTATTAGAACTAATAACTGAATTCAGCAAAGTTGGATACAAAATTAATACACAGAAATCTGATGAATTCCTATACACTAACAACGACTTAGCAGAAAGGGAAATCAGGAAAACAACTCCATGTACAATTGTATCCAAAGACTAAAATACCTGGGAATAAACCTAACCAAGGAGGTGAAAGACCTATATCTTGAAAACTACAAGACACCCATGAAAAAAATTAAAGAAGACACCAATAAATAGAAATCTCTTCCATGGTCATGCATAGGAAGAATTAATATTGTAAAAATGGCCATCCTGTCCAAAGCAATTTACAGACTCAATACATACTCATCAAAATGCCAACAGCATTCTTCAACAAACTAGAACAAATAGTTCTAAAATTCATAGAGAATCACAAAAGACACCAAATAGCCAAAGGAATTCTGAGAGAGCACAACAAAGCTGAGCGGATTAAGCTCCTTGACTTCCAGCTCTACTACAAAGCCACAGAAATCAAAACAATTTGGTCCTGGCACAAGACAGACCATAGATCTATGGAACAAAATAGAGAGCCCAGTATAAATCCACTCATATATGGTCAATTAATATATGATAAAGGAGCAATGAATATACAATGCGGAAATGATAGCCTCTTCAACAATTGGTGTTGGGAAAACTGGACAGCTACATTAAGAGAATGAAACTGCATTACTGTCTAACTCCATACACAAATGAAAACTCAAAATGGATCAAAGACCTGAATGTAAGTCATGAAAACATAAAACTCTCAGAAGAAAACATAAGCAAAAATCTCTAGAATTTAAGTATGAGCAACGTTTTCCTGGACCAATCTCCATGGGAAAGGGAAACAAAAAAACGAACAAAAAAGGGCATTCTACAGTATGGGAGAATATATGCACAAATGATTTATTTCATGAGGGGTTAACATCCAACACATATAAAGAACTCATATGTTTTAACACCCAAAAAACAAATAACTTGATTAGAACTTGTGGGAGGACCTGAACAGAAACCTCTCCAAAGAAGAAATTCAGATGGCCAAGAGGCACATGAAAAGATACTCCACATCACTAATTATCAGGGAAATGCAAATTAAAACCACCATGAGATATCACCCCAGTTAGGATGGCCACTATACAAAAGACAAGAAAAAACAAATGCTGGCTAGGGTGCTGACAAATGGAAACCCTCCTGCACTGCTGGTAGGAATGTCAACTGTTGAAACCATTGTGGAAAGCAATACAGAGGCTCCTCAAAAAACTAAAAATAGGAGGGAGGAGCCAAGATGGCAGAGTGAGTAGAGCAGCGGAAATCTCCCAAAACCATATATATTTTTGAAAATACAACTATCCCTAAAAGAGAGACCAGAAGACACAGGACAACAGCCAGAATACATCTACAGCTGTAAGAACCCAGCGCCTCATGAAGCGGGTAAGATACAAGCCACAGCCCAGGGGGACCTGAGCGCTGCTAACCCCAGCTCCCGGTGGGAGGACAGGAGTCAGAGCAGGGAGGGAGAGAGAGCTCAGGACTGCTAAATACCCAGCCCTAGCCATCCGCACCGGGAGCATAGACACACAGTGCATGGTGTGGTAGATACTAGGGAAAGGGAACAGTAAAACCTGAGAGCAGGTTGCCACAGGCGGTGCCCCTGGGTCAAAAGAAAACCAAGTGCTTTTTGAAAGTCTTAAAGGGACAGGAGCCTTACAGCTGGGAATCCCAGGGAACTCTCGGCGCCCTAAATCCATGGGCGGGAGCACAGCTCTGAGAACCCTCATGGTGATACACAGCCTCCCTCCCATTCCCCGTCCAGCGCGGCCCTGCCATAGCAGGGCAGCACCTTAGACGGGCCAAGCCCACAGCAGCCACACAGAGCTTCATCCACAGCGACCCGGGCAAGAGTCAGAGACCCAGTCTGAGTGAGCTACCCAGTACAAGCCGCTAGGGGACGCCATTCTCCCAGGAGAACAAGGAGAGGAGCAAGCGGGAAGGGTCTCTGTTCTCCCAGCCGACACACACGCCAACTGCCCACGACTACTACATCTATCGCCATGACAAGGCAGAAGAATTTGATTCAGATCAGAATCACACAGACATTCTACCCTGAGAGGGCACCTCCCCTGAGAAGGGAGATAGACTTAACCAATCTTCCTGAAAAAAAAATTCAAAATAAAGGTCATAACCATGCTGATGGACTTGCAGAGAAATATGCAAGAGCTAAGGAGGGAAAATACAGAATTAAAACAATTTCTGGAAGGACTGAAAAGCAGAATGGACAAGGTGCAAGATGCCATTAATGGAATAAAAATCAGAGAACAGGAATGCAGACAAGCTGACACAGAGAGAGATCAAAGGATCTCCAGGAATGAAAGAATATTAAGAGAACTGTGTGACCAATCCAAATGGAACAATATTCACATTATAGGGGTACCAGAAGAAGAGAGAGAGAAAAAGGGATACAAAGTATCTTTGAAGAAATAATGGCTGAAAACTTCCCCAAACTGAGGGAGGAACTAAGCGATCAGACCACGGAAGTACACAGAACACCAAACACAAGGGACCCAAGGAGGACAACACCAAGACACATAATAATTAAAATGGCAAAGATCAAGGACAAGGACAGAGTATTAAAGGCAGCCAGAGAGAGAGAAAGGGTCACCGACAAAGGAAAACCCATCAGGCTATCATCAGACTTCTCAACAGAAACCTTACAGGCCAGAAGAGAAGGGCATAATATATTTAATGCAATGAAACAGAAGGGTCTTGAACTAAGAATACTGTATCCAGCATGATTATCATTTAAATATGAAGGAGGGATTTAAAAATTCCTAGACAAGCAAAAGTTGAGGGAATTTGCCTCCCACAAACCACCTCTACAGGGTATTTTAGAGGGATTGCTCTAGATGGGAGCACTCCTAAGGCAAAATAGATGTCACCAGAGAAAATACAATCACAGCAAAGAAAGCAAAACAATCAAATACTAACTAAAGGCAAAAAATAAAATCAACTACCCACAAAAGAAGTCAAAGGAAACACAAAAGAGCACAAAATAAAAAAACCAACATATCAAGAATGGAGGAGGAGAAATAAGAAGGGAGAGAAATAAAGAATCATCAGACAGTGTTTATAATAGTTCAATAAGCGAGTTAAGTTAGACAGTAAGATACTAAAGAAGCTAACCTTGAACCTTTGGTAACCACGAATCTAAAGCCTGCAATGGCAATAAGTAGATATCTTTCAATAATCACCCTAAATGTAAATGGACTGAATGCACCAATCAAAAGACACAGAGTAACAGAATGGATAAAAAAGCAAGTCCCATCTATATGCTGCTTACAAGAGACTCACATCAAACCCAAAGACATGCACCAACTAGAAGTCAAGGGATGGAAAAAGATATTTCATGCAAACAACAGGGAGAAAAAAGCAGGTGTTGCAGTACTAGTATCAGACAAAACAGACTTCAAAACAAAGAAAATAACAACAGATAAAGGAAGGACATTTCATAATGATAAAGGGGTTAGTCCAACAAGAGGATATAACCATAATAAATATATATGCACCCAATACAGGAGCACCAGCATATGTGAAACAAATACTAACAGAACTAAAGGAGGAAATAGAATGCAATGCATTCATTTTAGGAGACTTCAACACACCACTCACCCCAAAGGATAGATCCACCAGACAGAAAATAAGTAAGGACACAGAGGCACTGAACAACACACTAGAACAGATGGACCTAATAAGACATCTATAGAACGCTACATCCAAAAGCAACAGGATACACATTCTTCTCAAGTGCACATGGAACATTCTCCAGAATAGGCCACATACTAGGCCACAAAAAGAGCCTCAGTAAATTCCAAAAGATTGAAATTCTACCAACCAACTTTTCAGAACACAAAAGTATAAAACTAGAACTAAATTGTACAAAGAAAGCAAAAGGCCCACGAACACATGGAGGCTTAACAACATGCTCCTAAATAATCAATGGATCAATGAACAAATCAAAATAGAGATCAAGCAATATATGGAAACAAATGACAACAACACAAAGCCCCAACTTCTGTGGGACGCAGCAAAAGCAGTATTAAGAGGAAAGTATATAGTAATCCAGGCATATTTAAAGAAGGAAGAACACTCCCAAATGAATAGTCTAACGTCACAATTATCAAAATTGGAAAAAGAAGAACAAATGAGGCCTAAGGTCAGCAGAAGGAGGGACATAATAAAGATCAGAGAAGAAATAAATAAATTGAGAAGAATAAAACAATAGAAAAAAATTAATGAAACCAAGAGCTGGTTCTTTGAGAAAATAAACAAAATAGATAAGCCTCTAGCCAGACTTATTAAGAAAAAAAGAGAATCAAAACAAATCAACAGAATCAGAAATGAGAAAGAAAAAATCACGATGGACCCCCACAGAAATACAAAGAATTACTAGAGAATACTATGAAAACGCATATGCTAACAAGCTGGAAAACCTAGAAGAAATGGACAACTTCCTGGAAAAATACAACCTTCCAAGACTGGCCAAGGAAGAAAGACAAAATCTAAACAAACCAATCACCAGCAAAGGAACTGAAGCGGTAATCAAAAAACTACCCAAGAACAAAACCCCGGGCAAGATGAATTTACCTTGGAATTTATCAGACATACAGAGAAGACATAATACCCATTCTCCTTAAAGTTTCCCAAAAAATAGAAGAGGAGGGAATACTCCCAAACTCATCCTATGAAGCCAACATCACCGTAATACCAAAACTACGCACTGACCCTACAAAAAAAAGAAAACTACAGACCAATATCCCTGAACGTAGATGAAGAAACACTCAACAAAATATTAGCAAACCAAATTCAAAAACACTTCAAAAGGATCATACACCATGACCAAGTGGGATTCATCTATGAGATGCAAGATTGGCACAACATTCGAAAATCCATGAACATCATCCACCACATAAACAAAAAGACAAAAACCACAAGGTCATCTCCATAGATGCTGAAAAAGCATTTGACAAAATTCAACATCCATTCATGATAAAAACTATGAAGAAAATGGGTATACAGGGCAAGTACCTCAACATAATAAAGGCCATATATGATAAACCCACAGCCAACATCATACTGAACACCGAGAAGCTGAAAACTTTTCCTCTGAGATTGGAAAGAAGACAGGGATGCCCACTCTCCCCACTTTTATTCAACATAGTACTGGAGGTCCTAGCCATGGCAAGTAGACAAAACAAAGAAATACAAGGAATCCAGATTGGTAAAGAAGAAGTCAAACTGTCACTATTTGCAGATGACATGATATTGTACATAAAAAACCCTAAAGACTCCACTCCAAAACTACTAGAACTAATATTGGAATTCAGCAAAGTTGCAGGATACAAAATTAAGACACAGAAATCTGTGGCTTTCCTATACATCAACAATGAACTAATAGAAAGAGAAATCAGGAAAACAATTCCATTCACAATTGCATCAAAAACAATAAAATACCTAGGAATAAACTTAACCAAGGAAGTGAAAGACCTCTACCCTGAAAACTATAGGACACTCTTAAGAGAAATTAAAGAGGACACAAACAAATGGAAACTCATCCCATGCTCCTGGCTAGGAAGAATTGATATCGTCAAAATGGCCAACCTGCCCAAAGCAATATACAGATTCGATGCAATTGCTATCAAATTACCAACAGCATTCTTCAGTGAACTGGAACAAATAGTTCTAAAATTCATATGGAACCGCCAAAGACCCTGAATAGCCAAAGCAATCCTGAGAAGGAAGAATAAAGTGGGGAGGATCTCACTCCCCAACTTCAAGCTCTACTACAAAGCCACAGTAATCAAGACAATTTGGTATTGGCACAAGAACAGAGCCACAGACCACTGGAACAGAATAGAGACTCCAAACATTAACCCAAGCAGGTATGGCCTATTAATATACGATAAAGGAGCCATGGATATACAATGGGGAAATGACAGTCTCTTCAACAGATCATGCTGGCAAAACTGGACAGCTACACGTAAGAAAATGAAACTGGATCACTGTCTAGCCCCATACACAAAAGTAAATTTGAAATGGATCAAAGACCTGAATGTAAGTCATGAAACCATAAAACTCTTAGAAAAAAACATAGGCAAAAATCTCTTAGACATAAACATGAGTGACTTCTTCATGAAAATATCTCCCCGGGCAAGGGAAACAAAAGCAAAAATGAACAAGTGGGACTATATCAAGCTAAAAAGCTTCTGTACAGCAAAGGACACCATCAATAGAACAAAAAGGTTTCCTACAGTATGGGAAAATATATATTCATAAATGACAGATCCAATAAAGGGCTGACATCCAAAATATACAGAGCTCACACACCTTAACAAACAAAAAGCAAATAACCCAATTAAAAAATGGGCAGAGGAGCTGAAAAGACAGTTCTCTAAAGAAGAAATTCAGATGGCCAACAGACACATGAAAACATGCTCCACATTGCTTGTCATCAGAGAAATGCAAATTAAAAGCACAATGAGATATCACCTCACACCAGTAAGGATCACCATCATCAAAAAGACAATCAACAACAAATGTTGGCGAGGTTGTGGAGAAAGGGGAACCCTCCTACACTGCTGGTGGGAATGTAAATTAGTTCAACCATTGTGGAAAGCAGTATGGAGGTTCCTTAAAATGCTAAATATAGACTTACCATTTGACCCAGGAATTCCACTTCTAGGAATTTACCCTAAGAATGCAGCACTCCAGGTTGAAAAAGACAGATGCACCCCTATGTTTATCACAGCACTATTTACAATAGCCAAGATATGGAAGCAACCTAAGTGTCCATCAGTAGATGAATGGATAAGAAAGATGTGGTACATATACACAATGGAATATTATTCAGCCATAAGAAAAAAACAGATCCTACCATTTGCAACAACATGGATGGAGCTAGAGGGTATTATGCTCAGTGAAATAAGCCAGGCGGAGAAAGACAAGTACCAAATGATCTCACTCATATGTAGAGTATAAGAACAAAGGAAAACTGAAGGGACAAAACAGCAGCAGAATCACAGAACCCAAGAATGGACTAATAGTTACCAAAGGGAAAGGGACTGGGGAGGATGGGTGAGAAGGGAGGGACATGGGCAGGGAAAAAGAAAGGGGAAAAAAAATCTTAAACAGCTTTAAAAATAATAATAAAAGAAATAATAATAATAAAACGAATTTACCTTCAGCCATGAAAAAAAAAAAAAGAAAATACCATTGGCTTTTCACTGCAGATGTGTTCAATATATGGAAAAAATATGGAAATGAAAGTTTTTTCATGACTTATAATTTCTGCCCAGCAAGGTTCTGTTTTCCATTAATCAAGCCTCATTTACACTTTTCAATAGTTTTTTTTACATATGTCAAAAAAAAAAAAGAAAAATCGTTAATCTATACTATATGAAAAAAATTTGCTTTGCTATCTAAATTTGAAAAGCTAATTTAAAAGATATACTTAGAATGACTACCCTCATTTACTACCCTCTCATAAAAATACTGCAACGACAAACACAGAAAATCTGATCAAATATCTTTGGTTATACAGAAAACCCTTCAGAAAAGAAATACTCTAAGTTAATCATCCCCAAATTTATAAGCTATTTACAATGATGGCCAGAAACAACCACTAAATTGTCTAATAATGATAAAAGCAATGTATTAAAAAAATATGACTTCTAAAAAAGTTTCACAGGCTCAGTTCTGCCACAAATTAAAAAGCAGAAATTAGCTGGTTTACATGAATTCCAAGAATTTTTCAGAAAAATAACATTGACACCTATCTTAAGTCCAGACCATGTTAGATCTCAGGTCAGAACACTCCAATGACTCACTTTTCACCCAGTAAAAAACAAAGTCCTTTCCCTCGTTGATAAAGTCTTACACAACCGGCCCCTCATCCTGGCCTTATATCCTACTGTACTCCCCTCCTTGCTAACTAACTCTGAGCCAGCCACCTGTCCCTATCTCCATGTTTTCCTATGAACCACATGATGATAATCTTAGTAATATTTAATAGGTAATAATAAATACTATGAACCAGACAATGCTCTAATTGCTTTATGTGTATTAGCTCATTCAATTCCAATAATTATTTCTCTCACCTTATGGGTGATGAAATTGAGTTACAAAGAGGTTAGTTAATCTAATAGCTCAGTCGTTAAGTGCTGAACCCAGAATTCAAAAATTACAGGTGGATAAAATCGACAGCCCAGGTTCTTATTTTTAACCAAAATATATATACTATATTACATTGGTTTCTGATGAATATCTTAGTGATTCATTATATACATTACTAAATACCCACCATTATGTAGTTACCATCTGTCACCATACAAAGATATTACATATTATAAGCTATATTCCCTATGCTATAGTTCCATGCCTCTGACTAAAGTACTTTATAATTTAAAGTTTGTACCTCTCTCACCTTCACCTACTTCACCCATGCCTCCCCTTCTCATGGTAACCAACTGTCTGTTCTCTGTGTTTATGAGTCTACTTCTGTTTTGTTTTGATTTTTTGTTTATTTTACTTTGCAGATTCCACATGTAAGTGAAACCACATAGTATTCACCTTTCTCTGACTTACTTCATTTAACATCATACCCTCAAGGTTCATCCATGTTGGTGTAAACCCAAGATTTCTTTTTTTAATGCACAGCCCAAACTCTTAATCTCCATAATGCTTCTTCCCCACTTGTTATCTTTAACATTCCTCCAAAGTGAGTATAGAATAACAGAAGGAACTACAAAACAGGAAACCGAAAGTGCTTAATATAGTGTTAGAAAGCTGAGAAATGTTAAAGGGAACCAGAATATTGAGAATGAAAATACTTATTTTTTTGAAAATACTTTTTAAAAGGTAAAAAGCACATAGTTAGTTATTATATAAAAATGAAATATGGTACTTAAACTTTACTTTTTCTGTAGTAACAGTCAAGGAAGGGACCAATGCAGGTGATGGTTCTGGCTGCTTCTTGTGTTTTTGTTTGTGTTTGTCCTTGTCTTTGTATTTCTAAAAATGAATAAAAGAAATCCAATTTACATTTAAATCATAAACCATACATATGTAATACAGATGAAATTCATTTGTATTTGTCCTTAGTAATTAAAAATTTTCATACTTATCCAAAAAACTTTAAAAAACCACTTCAAATAATAATCATGTCATTATATATTAATAGTAACACAGTATTACTGTATATTAAAATGTTATATAAACAATCTCAATATATAAATTTATGTAGTTATAAGTAACAAATTACGCAAACTACATAAATATAAAATAGCAACATATATTATCTGTTAAAAGACATAGTAATACTAGTTTGTTAGTTAAAAGTGACTTCAACTCCTCTGTCCTTGCCAACCTAAAATAATGAATCCAAGAATTTTTCAGAAAAATAACACTGGTACCTGTCTTAAGTCAGATCATGTTAGATATCAGGTCAGAACACTCCAATGACTCACTTTATATATATATAGAACTGAAATCTCTAATTATTCCCTTCATTTGTATCTGGCAAACTATTTTCTTGCTAAAAACACAAAATACTTTTGTGTGCTTTCTTAAGTGACACTTGAAGTTTACATAGTACTTTCACATGTACTATCACAACAGGTAGTGTCAGATTCCTCACCACTATGCATTAAATTCTATGGCCTACAAACTGGAAACCAGGGCACAGAAACTCAGGCAAGACTTTCCTAGGTCTACTTAAAAAATGGGTGAATTCCTTATCACTAACAAGTATAATTTAAAGTTATGGCATGTTACTTTGCTTTGAAGTGTTAAAATTTATTAACTGGATGTAAGAAGGATTTTGTTGTAATAAGAAATTATTTATTAGGAGCCCAACTTCATTTAATTTCAAAAAATGTTAACCAAATTTTTCACAACTGTTTGAATCACAGGTAAGAATCTGTTGGCTGTGAAGTTTACTACTATTTAAAGAGTTAATTCTATCTACCTATCTATCTAGTTACTATCTACCTATCTATCTAGTTACTATTTATCTATCTAGTAACTACTTATTTTAACCATTCAGAGCACTTAATCTGTACAGAGCATGATTAATAACACTAGTCCTGCCCTGGAAGAGATTACATAACAGCAAAACAAAAAGCATAGAAATTAAAGATAGATATTTTATTCTAATATCCAACTACTGCCACTTTTTGCTTTTAATTCCTGATGTAATAACACATTCCCTGACTGCAATGTTAATACTTTAGTGGCAAAAAGCATAAAATAACACTATAATGGTTTTTAACTCTGAGGTTTTAGGAAACTTCCTTAATATAGTTATTTTGATTGCAACAGATCATAATGATGACAAGGGAATCATGCTCCCATTTCATTCCATTAGGGTATCACCTCTCCTACCATTATAAGATGTCCTCTTCTCCACTGCCATGAACTGGGGTTACCCTTGCAATTTGTTTGGCCAGAAGGATGTGGTAGAACTGATGTTGTGCAAGTTCAGGAGTCTACTGCTTTATGAAGTCTTACATAACTTACACCTTTGTCCCCTTTGGTCCAATCCAGCATGTAAAGAATCAGTTCACAAAAAAAATGATGCAGTAGGAAGACAAGGCAGAAACATCCTCCCAAAAACATACTAAACACGAAAATATAGCAAATACAACTAAACCTGAAAATGACCTGAAGACTGCAGAACTGACTACCTACATTGGGAGAAGAAGAGAACACGTCACAGAAAAGGGTAAAGTGGCAAAGCCCAGATCCAGCAGGACCCAAGCACTCCCCTGACCCCAGGCCACAGGCAGGAATAAGAGGAAGGGATTGGGGAGAAGGTAGGAGCCCAGGATCACTGAACATCTGGCCCTGGAGATCTGCTCTGGGAGGCCAAGCCCACACTACATGGTGCTTTGGTGATCGGTGGACAAGGAAAACAAAGACAGGTGGCACTATGGGAGGCTGAGATTTCAGCCACTTGTGGAGAACAGACATGCTCTACCACCTGCTCCCCAACCCCCAGACAAAAGAAAGTGCGCAGTTTGAAAGACTTCCCAACAGAGAGAGGGATGCCAGAGGAGTGAGAGTGAGACAGAGCTCTGCTCAGGAGAAAGGTAAGGTGGACAGTATCTCCCCACCCTACACGGGGCCCAAAAATGTTGGGAACATTCAGGAGCCACAGACACTCCATCTCCTTCACTGTAAAGCTACCCCGAGGCTCCTCACTACGGTGTGCAGCCAGGCCACATGGCCTGGCAGTGGTGTAAGACTTTGCTGCCGACTAGGCAGAGGGAGACACTCAAAGCTTTCATGGCAGTATTTTGGACCAGTCTGGGAAGTGCCTGCAGGAGCCAACCCAAGGAGCTGCTTTCTCCTAGCAGGCGACAGGTCCCACACAACTGTGGCCACTGCAATTGCTACGGAAGATGGTGGCCCCACTCACAGCAACCCCAGCAGTGCAGCACTGAGACATCTCCTTGCATGTGCAACCAGCTGATGGACCATACGATTCTGGAGTGGTGTCAGACTTTGCTGCCAGGTAGACAATGGGAGAGCCTCCCAGCTCTCATCCATTTCAGCCCAGTCAGGGAACTGCGTGCAGGAGCCAGCCCCAGGAACTCCTTCCTTCCTAGGGTATCTAAATCCCACCCAATTGGACTGGGAAGACACACACACCAGCCTGTCCCACCCCATTAACTCTGCAGGCCCTGCCACTGCTGCAGGACAGGCAGAGGGTAGCCCCGCCCACAGCAGCTTAAGCAGAGACTTTTATACTGATCAAAAGGCATAGCTGAACCAAACAGCTGGCCTGGAATCAAACCATTACAAGCCAGACAGAGAGGCAGCCCTGCCCACTGCATGCCAACAGCTGGGTCTCCTGCACTAGAAAGTGAAGTGTCTTGAGTTTCTTGGCACTTGAGGGAGCCTCCTTAATAAAGCTATTAAACCCCAGGAAGAGATACAGAAACTGAGAAAATGAGGAGGCAGAGGAATACATTCCAAACAAAATTAAAAGATAAAACACCACAAACATGGCTGAATGAAACTGAAATCACGAATCTTCCTAAGAAAGACTGCAAGGTGAAAGTCATAAACATGCTTACATATCTACAGAAAAATAGTTAAGATCTGAGAAAGGACCTAAAAAAAATAGAAGACCTGAAAAAGAGCCAGTCAGAGTTGAAGAATACAGTATTGGAAATGAAATGTAAAATGGAGGGATTTAATAGCAGACTTTCCCAGGCTGAAAAAATTGTAAATGATATGAAAATGAGGGAGCAAGAAAGCAACGTAGCTGAAAAACAGAGAGAAAAAAGAAATTCTAGGAATGAAAGAATAAAGACAGCTGAGTGACCAATCCAAACAGAAAAAAGTCACATAATAGAGGTAAAAGAAGGAGAAGAGAGAGACAAAGGGATTGAAAGTCTCCTTTAAGAAGTAAGTGTTGAAAACTTCCCCAATTTTCCTATTTACCTGGGAAAGGTAAATAGCCACCCAGGACCTGTAAGTTCAGAGAACCCCTAACAAAAGGAACCCTAGGAAGACACCACCAAGCCATATAATAATTAAAATGGCAAAGATCAAGAAAAAGGAGAGAGTACTGAAAGCAGCCCGGGACAGAAAAGAGCTTACTACAAAAGGAAACACATTGGGCTATCAACAAACTTCTCAGTAGAAAGTTTATAGGACAGAAGGGAAGGGTGTGATATATTTAATGTAATGAAACAGAAGGACCTACAACGAAGAATATTCTACTCAGTAAGATAAGTCATTTAAATTTGAAGAGGGATTAAACACTTTTCATATAAAAGTTGAAGGAATTCACCACTACTAATCCAGTCTTACAGGATATATTAAAGGAAATGCTGCACATGGAAATATTCATACGGCTAAATAACCGTAACCAGTGAAAACAAACCTACAGAAAAGGTAGGAGACCAATAAAGTGACAACCAAGTATGAAATTAAATGAACTACTCACAATCTCAGTCAAGGGATTAAAAAAGAGCAAAATATAAGCTCTAATACATAAAGTGTGGAGGAAGAAGAAATAAAAAGGTTTTTCGATTGTGTTTGAAAGACAGTAATCACTAATTGAAGATAATAGTGAGATAGTAAGAAAGGTATTTTTAAACCTTTGGAATGACAACACTAAAGCCTACAATATACTCAGAAAGAAAAAAAAGAGAGGGAAGGAAGGAGGGTGGAAGGGAAATTAATCATATCCACCATTTACGGAGAGTTCATGCAAATAACATGGAGAAAAATACAGGAGTAGCAGTACTTATATCAGATGAAATTGATTTGAAAAATAAGAAAGTAACAAGAGACAAAGAAGGACATTACATAATGATAAAGGGGTTGGGTCAGTCCAACAAGACGGTATAACCATTATAAATTTCTATGCACCCATTATAGGAGGACCTAAATATGTAAAAAGAATACTAACAGAATTAAAGGGGGAAATAGACTGAAACACATTCATTTTAGGAGACTTTAACACATCACTCATAACAACAGACCCACCAGACAGAAAATAAGTAAGAAGACAGAGGCACTGAACAACACATAAGAACAGATGGCACTAACAGACATCTACAGAACATTACACCCCAAATGTTACATATTCTTCTCAAGTGTACATGGAACGTTTTCCAGAATAGATCACATACTAGGACACATAAAGGGACTCAAAGAATTCAAAAACATTGAAATTGTATTAAGCAGCTTATCAGACCACAATGATATGAAACTAGAAATCAATTACACATCAATGACCAAATTAAAGCAGAAATCAAGCAATACATGGAGACAAATGAAAACAAAAACTCAACAGCCCCAAACCTGTGGTATGAAGTGAAGACAGTTCTAAGAGGGAAGTACACAGCAATACAGGCTTACCTCAAGAAACAAGAATAATCCCAAATACACAGTCTAAAACCACAATTTGAGAAACTAGGGAAAAAAAGAACAAATGAAGCCCAAAGTCAGTAGAAGGAGGAACATAATAAAGGTCAAAGCACAAATAAATAAAAATGAGAAGACTAAAACCATAGAAAGAAAGAATCAATGAAACCAGGAGCTGGTTCTTTGAGAAAGTAAACAAAACAGATAAACCCATAGCCAGACTGATCAAGAAAAATAGAGAATCTGAACACATAAACAGAAATAGAAATGAAAAAGGAATAATTACAATGGACACCACAGAAATACAATTACTGGACAATACTATGAAAAATTATATGAATGGACAACTTTCTAGGAAAATACAACCTTCCAAGACTGACCCAGGAAGACACAGAAAACCTGAATAGACCAATTACTAGCAATGACATTGAACTGGTAATTAAAAACAAAACGCCTGACCCAGGTGGTTTCATAGCTGAATTGTATCAAATATTTAAAGAAGCACTAATACCCAGTCTTCTTAAAGTATTCCAAAAAGTAGAAGAGGAGGGAATACTCCCAAAATAATTCTATGAGGCCAGCATCACTCTAATATACCAAAACCAGACAAAGACACCACAAAAAAAGAAAATTATCAACCAATATGCCTGGTGAACATAGATACAAAAATCCTCAACAAAATATTAGCAAAATGAAATAAAAAATACATCAAAAAGATCACCCATCATGACCAAGAGGGATTTACTCCATGGATGCAAGGATGATACAATATTCTAAAATCAATCAGTATCATAGACCAAATGAAGAAAAAGGACAGAATCACACAATCATCTCAATAGATAATGAAAAAGCATTTGACAAAATTCAACATCCATTCATGGTCAAAACTTTTTCAACAAAATGGGTATAGAGAGTACGTACCTCAACACAATAAAGGACATATACAACAAACCCACAGCCAAGATCATATTTAATAGTGAAAAGCTCTTAAGCTTTTCCTCTAAGATCAGGAACAAGACAAGGATGCCCACTCTCACCACTTTTATTCAACGTAGTATTGGAGGTCCTAGCCACAGCAGTCAGACAATGCAAGAAGATAAAAGGCATCCAAGTTGGTAAGGAAAATGTTTAAGCTGTTACTGTTTACAGGTAACGTGATACTGTACTTAGAAAACCCTAAAGAATCCACCAAAAACTACTTGAATTAGTAACTGAATTCAGCAAAGTTGCAGGATACATAACTAATACACAGAACTCTGTTGCAATCCTATGTACTAACAATGAATCATCAGAGAAATCAGGAAAACAACTCCATGTACAATTGCACCCAAAAGAATAAAATACCTGGGAGTAAACCTAACTAAGGGGGTGAAAGATCTTTACTCTGAAAACTACAAGACAGTCATGAGAAAAATTAAAGAAGATACCAATAAATGGAAATGTATTCTGTGGTCATGTATAGGAAAATTAGTATTGTCAAAATGGCCATCCTGCCCTAAGCAATTTGGACATTCTATACAGTCCCTATCAAAATACCAACAGATTTCTTCATTGAACTATAACAAATAGTTCTAAAATCCATATGGAACCACAAAAGACCTCAAAGAGCCAAAGCAATCCTGAGAAAGAGGAATAAATTTAAGGGATTATGGTAGCTGACTTCAAACTCTACCAGGAATCCACAGTAATCAAAACAATTTGGTACTGGCATAAGAACAGACCCCACAGATCAATGAAACAGAATACAGAGTCCAGATATTAACCCAAGCATATATGGTCAATTAATACATGAGAAAAGAGCCATGGATATACAGTGGGGAAAGACAGACTCTTCAACAACTGGTGTTAGCAAAACTGGACAGCTACATGTAAGAGAATGAAACTGAATTACTATCTAACTCCATACACAAAACTTAAAATGGATCAAAGACCTGAATGTAACTCATGAAACCATGTAACTCTTAGAAGAAAACATACACAAAAATCTCTTGGATTTAATAAGCATGAACAACTTTTCTATGAACATAGCTCCATGGTCACGGGAAATAAAAGCAAAAATAAACAAATGGAACTACATAAAACTAAAAAGCTTCTATACAGCAAAAGATACCATCAACAGAACAAAATGGCATGCCACAGTAAGGGAGAATATTTTCATAAATGACTCATCTGATAAGGGTTAACATCCAAAATCTATAAGGAACTTACATGCCTCAAAACCCAAAATCAAATAACATGATTAAAAAATGGGAGTAGGAGCTGAACAGACACTTCTTCAAAGAAGAAATAAAGATGGCTAGCAGGCATATAAATAGATGCTCCACATCACTAATCACCAGGGAAACGCAAATTAAAACCACAATGAAGTATCACCTCACACCAATTAGGATGGCCACTATCCAAAAGACAAGAAATAAAAAATGCTGATGAGGATGCAGAGAAATGGGAAAACTACTACACTGTTGGTGGAAATGTGAACTGGTGCAATGATTGTGGAAAGTAATATGGACATTTCTCAAAAAGCTAAAAACAGAAGTACCATTCCACCCAGTAATTCCACTACTAGCAATTTAGCTGAGGAAAACAATATCCCTGACTCAGAAGGACATATGCACCCATATGTTTATCACTGCACTATTTGCAATAGACAAGTTATGGAAGCAACCTAAATGTCCATTATTAGATGAATGGATAAAGATGATGTGGTACATTTACACAATGGAATATTATTCAGCAATAAAAAATAAAAGAAATCCTCCCAGAAGGAGGGGCGGAAGATGGCGGCGTGAGTAGAGCAGCGGAAATCTCCTCCCAAAACAACATATATCTATAAAAATATAACAAAGACAACCCTTCCTAGAATAAAGACCAGAGAACACAGGAAAATATCCAGACCACATCCACACCTGAGAGAACCCAGCGCCTCGCGAAGGGGGTAAGATACAAGCCCCGGCCCGGCGGGAGCCGAGCGCCCCTCCCCCCAGCTCCCGGAGGGAGAAGAGCAGGCAGAGCCCAGGACTGCCGAACACCCAGCCCCAGCCATCCGGGCCAGAGTGCAGGGCCCTCGATACTGGGAAAACAGGGCAGCAAGAACAGTGAGCAGGCACTGGAGGCTGGGCGACAGAGGACATAAGAAAAGCGCGCGACCATTTTTTTGTTTTTTTTTGCTTTTTTGCTGTTTTGTTTTGGCGAGCGCTTTTTGGAAGTCTTAAAGGGATAGGGACCCCAAAACTAGGGAAACAGGGCAGAAAGACCGGTGAGCAGAGGCCTGAGGCTGGCACCGGAGAATAAAGAAAAACGAACGACCACCTTTTTTTTTTTTTTTAAATTAAAAACTTTTTTTTTTTAATTAAAAAAAATTTTTTTTTGGTTGTTGTTTTGTTTTGGCGGGTGCTTTTTCGAAGTCTTAAAGGGGCAGGGCGGGTCACTTAATCCAGAGGTAGGGAATCCGGGACCTCTGGGCACCCTAACCCCTGAGCAGGGAGGCCCCTTACGGAGATAAATAGCCTCCCAGCAGCTCCTGCTCCAACGCGACTCCACCATTTTGGAGCAGCTGCCCGAGCCAGTCCACGCCCACAGCAACAGCGGAGATTAACTCCATAGCAGCCGGGCAGGAAGCAGAAACCCTGTCTGCGCGCAGCTGTGCAGCACAAGCCACTAGAGGTCGCTGTTCTCCCAGGAGAGGAGGGCCACAAACCAACAAGAAAGGAAGTCCTTCCAGCCGTCACTCGTCCCAGTTCTGCAGACTATTCCTATCACCATGAAAAGGCAAAGCTACAGGCAGACAAAGATCACAGAGACAACACCAGAGAAGGAGACAGACCTAACCAGTCTTCCTGAAAAAGAATTCAAAATAAGAATCATAAACATGCTGACAGAGATGCAGAGAAATACGCAAGAGAAATGGGATGAAGTCCGGAAGGAGATCACAGATGCCAGAAAGGAGAACGCAGAAATGAAACAAACTCTGGAAGGGTTTATAAGCAGAATGGATAGAATGCAAGAGGCCATTGATGGAATTGAAATCAGAGAACAGGAACGCATAGAAGCTGACATAGAGAGAGACAAAAGGATCTGCAGGAATGAAACAATCTTAAGAGAACTGTGTGACCAATCCAAAAGGAACAATATCCGTATTATAGGGGTCCCAGAAGAAGAAGAGAGAGGAAAAGAGATGGAAAGTATCTTAGAAGAAATAATTGCTGAAAACTTCCCCACACTGGGGGAGGAAGTAATTGAACAGACCACGGAAATACACAGAACCCCCAACAGAAAGGATCCAAGAAGGGCAACACCAAGACACATAATAATAAAAATGGCAAAGATCAAGGACAAGGAAAGAGTGTTAAAGGCAGCTAGAGAGAAAAAGGTCACCTATAAAGGGAAACCCATCAGGCTAACGTCAGATTTCTCAACAGAAACCCTACAGGCCAGAAGAGAATGGCATGATGTATTTAATACAATGAAACAGAAGGGCCTTGAACCAAGGATACTGTATCCAGCACGACTATCATTCAAATATGACGGTGGGATTAAACAATTCCCAGACAAACAAAAGCTGAGGGAATTTGCTTTCCACAAACCACCTCTACAGAATATCTTACAGGGACTGCTCTAGATGGGAGCACTCCTAGAAAGAGCACAGCACAAAACACCCAACATATGAAGAATCGAGGAGGAGGAACAAGAAGGGAGAGAAGAAAAGAATCTCCAGACAGTGTATATAACAGCTCAATAAGCAAGCTAAGTTAGGCAGTAAGATACTAAAGAGGCTAACCTTGAACCTTTGGTAACCACGAATTTAAAGCCTGCAATGGCAATAAGTACATATCTTTCAATAGTCACCCTAAATGTTAATGGGTTGAATGCACCAATCAAAAGACACAGAGTAACAGAATGGATAAAAAAGCAAGACCCATCTATATGCTGCTTACAAGAAACTCACCTCAAACCCAAAGACATGTACAGACTAAAAGTCAAGGGATGGAAAAACATATTTCAAGCAAACAACAGTGAGAAGAAAGCAGGGGTTGCAGTACTAGTATCAGACAAAATAGACTTCAAAACAAAGAAAGTAACAAGAGATAAAGAAGGACACTACATAATGATAAAGGGCTCAGTCAAACAAGAGGATATAACCATTCTAAATATATATGCACCCAACACAGGAGCACCAGCATATGTGAAACAAATACTAACAGAACTAAAGGGGGATATAGACTGCAATGCATTCATTCTAGGGGACTTCAACACACCACTCACCCCAAAGGATAGATCCACTGGGCAGAAAATAAGTAAGGACACGGAAGCACTGAACAACACAGTAGAGCAGATGGACCTAATAGACATCTATAGAACTCTACATCCAAAAGCAGCGGGATATACATTCTTCTCAAGTGCACATGGAACATTCTCCAGAATAGACCACATACTAGGCCACAAAAAGAGCCTCAGAAAATTCCAAAAGATTGAAATCCTACCAACCAACTTTTCAGAACACAAAGGCATAAAACTAGAAAGAAACTGTACAAAGAAAGCAAAGAGGCTCACAAACACATGGAGGCCTAACAACATGCTCCTAAATAATCAATGGATCAATGACCAAATCAAAATGGAGATACAGCAATATATGGAAACAAATGACAACAACAACACTAAGCCCCAACTTCTGTGGGTCGCAGCAAAAGCAGTCTTAAGAGGAAAGTATATAGCAATCCAAGCATATTTAAAAAAGGAAAAACAATCCCAAATGAATGGTCTAATGTCACAATTATCGAAATTGGAAAAAGAAGAACAAATGAGGCCTAAGGTCAGCAGAAGGAGGGACATAATAAAGATCAGAGAAGAAATAAATAAAATGGAGAAGAATAAAACAATAGCAAAAATCAATGAAACCAAGAGCTGGTTCTTCGAGAAAATAAACAAAATAGATAAGCCTCTAGCCAGACTTATTAAGAAGAAAAGAGAGTCAACACAAATCAACAGTATCAGAAACGAGAAAGGAAAAATCACGACGGACCCCACGGAAATGCAAAGAATAATTGGAGAATACTATGAAAACCTATATGCTAACAAGCTGGGAAACCTAGGAGAAATGGACAACTTCCTAGAAAAATATAACCTTCCAAGATTGACCCAGGACGAAACAGAAAATCTAAACAGACAAATTACCAGCAACGAAATTGAAGCGGTAATCAAAAAACTACCAAAGTACAAAACCCCCGGGCAAGATGGATTTACCTCGGAATTTTATCAGACATACAGGGAAGACATAATACCCATTCTCCTTAAAGTTTTCCAAAAAACAGAGGAGGAGGGGATACTCCCAAACTCATTCTATGAAGCTAACATCACCCTAATACCAAAACCAGGCAAAGAACCCACCAAAAAAGAAAACTACAGACCAATATCCCTGATGAACGTAGATGCAAAAATACTCAACAAAATATTAGCAAACCGAATTCAAAAATACATCAAAAGGATCATACACCATGACCAAGTGGGATTCATCCCAGGGATGCAAGGATGGTACAACATTCGAAAGTCCATCAACATCATCCACCACATCAACAAAAAGAAAGACAAAAAACACATGATCATCTCCATAGATGCTGAAAAAGCATTTGACAAAGTTCAACATCCATTCATGTTAAAAACTCTCAGCAAAATGGGAATAGAGGGCAAGTACCTCAACATAATAAAGGCCATCTATGATAAACCCACAGCCAACATTATATTGAACAGCGAGAAGCTGAAAGCATTTCCTCTGAGATCGGGAACTAGACAGGGATGCCCACTCTCTCCACTGTTATTTAACATAGTACTGGAGGTCCTAGCCACGGCAATCAGACAAAATAAAGAAATACAAGGAATCCAGATTGGTAAAGAAGAAGTTAAACTGTCACTATTTGCAGATGACATGATACTGTACATAAAAAACCCTAAAGACTCCACCCCAAAACTGCTAGAACTGATATCGGAATACAGCAAAGTTGCAGGATACAAAATCAACACACAGAAATCTGTGGCTTTCCTATATACTAATAATGAACCAACAGAAAGAGAAATCAGGAAAACAACTCCATTCACAATTGCATAAAAAAAAATAAAATACCTAGGAATAAACCTAACCAAAGAAGTGAAAGACTTATACTCTGAAAACTACAAGTCACTCTTAAGAGAAATTAAAGGGGACACTAACAGATGGAAACTCATCCCATGCTCGTGGCTAGGAAGAATTAATATCGTCAAAATGGCCATCCTGCCCAAAGCAATATGCAGATTTGATGCAATCCCTATGAAACTACCAGCAACATTCTTCAATGAACTGGAACAAATAATTCAAAAATTCATATGGAAACACCAAAGACCACGAATAGCCAAAGCAATCCTGAGAAAGAAGAATAAAGTAGGGGGGATCTCACTCCCCAACTTCAAGCTCTATTATAAAGCCATAGTAATCAAGACAATTTGGTACTGGCACAAGAACAGAGCCACAGACCAATGGAACAGACTAGACAATCCAGATATTAACCCAGACATATATGGTGAATTAATATTTGATAAAGGAGCCATGGACATACAATGGCGAAATGACAGTCTCTTCAACAGGTGGTGCTGGCAAAACTGGACAGCTACATGTAGGAGAATGAAACTGGACCATTGTCTAACCCCATATACAAAAGTAAACTCAAAATGGATCAAAGACCTGAATGTAAGCCATGAAACCATTAAACTCTTGGAAGAAAACATAGGCGAAAACCTCTTAGACATAAACATGAGTGACCTCTTCTTGAACATATCTCCCCGGGCAAGGAAAACAACAGCAAAAATGAACAAGTGGGACTATATTAAGCTGAAAAGCTTCTGTACAGCAAAAGACACCATCAATAGAACAAGAAGGATCCCTACAGTATGGGAGAATATATTTGAAAATGACACATCCGATAAAGGCTTGACGTCCAGAATATATAAGGAGCTCACACGCCTCAACAAACAAAAAGCAAATAACCCAATTAAAAAATGGGCAGAGGAACTGAACAGACAGTTCTCCAAAAAAGTAATACAGATGGCCAACAGACACATGAAAAGATGCTCCACATCGCTAATTATCAGAGAAATGCAAATTAAAACTACAATGAGGTATCACCTCACACCAGTAAGGATGGCTGCCATCCAAAAGACAAACAACAACAAATGTTGGCGAGGCTGTGGAGAAAGGGGAACCCTCCTACACTGCTGGTGGGAATGTAAGTTAGTTCAACCATTGTGGAAAGCAGTATGGAGGTACATCAAAATGCTCAAAACAGACCTACCATTTGACCCAGGAATTCCACTCCTAGGAATTTACCCTAAGAACGCAGCAATCAAGTTTGAGAAAGACAGATGCACCCCTATGTTTATTGCAGCACTATTTACAATAGCCAAGAATTGGAAGCAACCTAAATGTCCATCAATAGATGAATGGATAAAGAAGATGTGGTACATATACACAATGGAATACTACTCAGCCATAAGAAAAGGGCAAATCCAATCATTTGCAGCAACATGGATGGAGCTGGAGGGTATTATGCTCAGTGAAACAAGCCAAGCGGAGAAAGAGAAATACCAAATGATTTCACTTATCTGTGGAATATAAGAACAAAGGAAAAACTGAAGGAACAAAACAGCAGCAGAATCACAGAACTCAAGAATGGACTAACAGGTACCAAAGGGAAAGGGACTGGGGAGGATGGGTGGGTAGGGAGGGATAAGGGGGGGAGAAGTAGGGGGGTATTAACATTAACATGCATGGGGGGGTAGGAGAAAAGGGAGGGCTGTACAACACAGAGAAGGCACGTAGTGATTCTACAACATTTTGCTATGCTGATGGACAGTGACTGTAAAGGGGTTTATAGGGGAGACCTGGTATAGGGGAGAGCCTAGTAAACATAATATTCGTCATGTAAGTGTAGATTAGTGATACCAAAAACAAAGCAAAAAAAAAAAAAAAAGGGGCAGTTCCTGTGTGGTAACCTCCAACGAGTTCTACACAAGGGTATAAAGGGCATATAAAAGTGTAGGCAAAGGGTCTGTTTCTGTTTATACAGAGGATCAAAGCCTAATTGGGCTACCCCGAAAATGAACTAAGATACGATATGAAAAAGAACTTCCAACATCTGCACTCTCTGGAAGACTCATGCCAGAAGATGATCATCAAAAAACCCCAACAAAGATCCACGCACTGCTACAGCTGTAGATGCACTCATCCCACCAGTTCCTGGACTTGCCATGGGAATGAGGAAGGAGATATCTAAGCTGGCCTGTGCATACAGTAAAACAACAAAATTGGACTGGATCTATACTGTTGGAACTCAACCAAGAATTTGGAGAAGTGCAAATTGTAGCGCTCCAAAGTCTTACAACTACAAACTATTTATTGTTAAAAGAACATATGGCATGTGAACAGTCCCCAGGAATGGGTTGTTTTAATTTGTCTGATTTCTCTCAGACTGTTCAAGTTCATTTGGACAATATCCACCATATCATAGATAAGTTTTCACAAATGCCTAAGGTGCCTAACTGGTTTTCTTGGTTTCACTGCAGATGGCTGGTAATTACAGATATGCTTTGGTTATGTAACTGTATTCCTGTTATGTTAATGTGTGTGTGCAATTTAAGTAGTAGCTTAAAACCTATACATGCTGAAGTTACTCTACAAGAAGATATATCAAAGAAATAATCAATCTTCCCATGTTTTCTTCCGCCTGCTACTTCTATAGCTTTTCTTCTTCCTTCCTAATTACAACCCTTAAATGGAATTCGTGCCTCATATCAAATTTACCGAGTATCATAATTCTTCCAAGTGGTAAAGATACCTCAAGACAAATGCTGGGCATAGAAGCCACAGGGCATAAATATGCAAAGAAGTAAAAAGCTAACTTTTTCAAACAATAAGGCTTCTCTCTCACTTACCAACTTCACATTTCCCTGTATGGCCCCGGAAGATGACTGGTTAGCCAGAGACGGGTAAGATTCCTCAAGGGAGGAACAACCTAAGACAGGCACAGTCGCAGGGGGGCCATCAGGTGAGAAATTGGGGATCAACAGAGGTGAGGCTTAGAACCTCACCCCCCCGTTCTGAGAGAAATCTTCTGCATACGTGGATGTTTTATTGCCCTGGTCTAGCTTGGATTAACACATAGTCTACAGGCACACACCTGATCATCTACATGTGCTCTCTTACAACACTAAACTATGTTTTCTACCTTTATCTTGTATCTACCTACCACTTCAGCATTTTATTAAAAATAATAATAATAAAGAGAGAAATGTGGTATCCACATATAAATCAAGTATAAAAACCAAATGAATATTCATATTTGAACTGACTGTTTATAGTTCATAATGCATGAGCAAAACCGAAAGTTTCTGTGATGACTGCCCTTGTACTGTTCACTATGTAACTTATTCATTATGTAAGAATTTGTTCTACATGTAAAAACTTGTTTGTTATGCCTCAGAAGATTGGAGACTGATGAAAATTAGGCTTGGGGTGGAATAATGATTGTGCATTGAGCATTGACTCCCCTATACAGAATTTTATTGTCGTTAACAACCATTTGATCAATAAATATGAGAGATGCCCTCACAAAAAAAAAAAAAAAAAAAAAAGGACAGACTTCCAATTGTAAAATAAATTAGTAACCGGGATGTAAGGTATAGCATAAGGAATATAGTCAAGATATTGTAACAGCCTGGTAGGGTGATAGCTGGAACCTAGAATTATGTATATAAATGTTCTACCACTGTGTTGTACACTTGAAACTCATGTAATGTAATACTGTGTGTCAACTACCCTTCAATAAAAAATAATTATTAAAAAAAAAAAAAAAAAAAAAAACCAAATGAGTATTCATATTTGAACCGAGTGTTCAGAGTTCATAATGCATGAGCAAAACCGAAAGTTTCTGTGATGACTGCCCTTGTAATGTTCACTATGTAACTTATTCATTATGTAAGAATTTGCTCTACATGTAAGAACTTGTTTGTTATGCCTCAGAAGATTGGAGACTGATGAAAATTAGGCTTGGGGTGGATTAATGATTGTGCATTGAGCATTGACTCCCCTATACAGAATTTTATTGTCGTTAACAACCATTTGATCAATAAATATGAGAGATGCCCTCACAAAAAAAAAAAAAAAAAAAAAAAAAAGGACAGACTTCCAATGGTAAAATAAATAAGTAACCGGGATGTAATGTATAGCATAAGGAATATAGTCAAGATATTGTAACAGCTTGGTAGGGTGATAGCTGGAACCTAGAATTATGTATATAAATGTTCTACCATTGTGTTGTACACTTGAAACTAATGTAATGTAATACTGTGCGTCAACTACCCTTCAATAAAAAATAATTATTTAAAGAAATAAAAATTAAAAAAAAAAAAAAAGAAATCCTCCCATTTACAACAACATGGATGGACCTAGTGGGTATTATGCTCAGTGAAATAAGCCAAGGGGAGAAAGACAAATACCAAATGATTTCACTTATTTTTAGAGTATAACAACAAAGAAAACAGAAGTTAGAAAATAGCAGTAGTCACATACACTGAGGAGGGACTTGTGGTCACCAAGGGGGAAGGGTTGGGGAGGGCCACAGGGCAAGAGGAAGGGGATTAAAGAGCATGATTTGCAATCACAATATAGGTTGGTCATGGGGACAGTAGTACAGCATGGAGAATACAGTTAATGATTCTGTAACATCTTACTTTGTTGATAGATAGCAACTGCACTAGTGAGGGTGAGGACTTAATACAGGTAACTGCTGAAGCACTTGTGTTGCATATTTAAAATCAACATAAGATTCTGTATTGATGATACTTTATTTAAATAAATAAAAGAATCAGGTCACACTCTCCTAATTGAGAGGCCAGGTGGAGTGGAAGGTTCTATGGAGTAGGACTGAGGTGCTCTTTCATACAACCAGCAGCATCTAGCCCCAAATGTGTGAGTGAGACTATCTTGGACCACCCAGCCAGCCACCAGTTGGGTGTAGCCTTGGGTAAATATGGCTGATATCATGTTGAAAAAGAATTAATTGTTTCTACTGTGAGCCCTGCCTGTTATAAGCCACTAATAGTTGTGGTGTGGTTTATTAAAGAGCAGCAAATAAACAAGATCAGAGTTCAAAATTAGTCATGGGAGATGAAGAAAGTGCAACTTAAAAGTAACACATTAAAATTTTTAAATACAGCAAAATAAAAAATGTAATTATACAATCTAACTTGTAAATATGAGTTTCCAATGATCCAATCTGTAAGCTCTATATTAATACTTTTCTCGCATAAAGATAACAAAGGACCCTTCATGCTCTACTTCCCATAAGGGTTTTACTCCTCATGAGTACAAGAGCTGGGATAATGTAATAGTGAATGACCACAAGTAACAAGGTAAACTCTCATACCTTGGAAAGCACATAAGAATAAAAAACAAATTATGCACATGCACATGTCTGAAAATGTGAATACACAGAAGTCATAATGGAATAATACAGAACTCTGTTTCCTATGAGATGCATCAAAATATATATCATGAGATGAGGACTGCATATGTTCAGTAGAACAGACTAAAAATAGATTATATTTATATTATTAGCTTGTAAAATATTAAAGCTGTCTAATGACTATCACTGAATAGACAGTCTGATTTTAACAGAACAATAGAACAAAGGAAATTCCAGGAACACTCAATTGTTTGTAAGCTATATAGACATTTAATATATGATAATGAAGGGATTCCAATCAGCAGGGAAAGATTAAAACTACGTAATAAGGGTACTAGAAAAAATAGTTATTAATTTAGGGAAAAGTATCTCATTCAAAATAAAAGAAAATTCAGATAGATTAAAGAGTGAAATAAAAATTGAAATAATCAAAAGTCTTAAAGAAAATATTTTTAAAACTTCATCCTACTCTAAGGAAGGAAAGACTTTCCTAATATAAAAACAAAGAAAAAAAGAAAGAGAAAAGGAAGGTTTAGTTATTCAAATCTAAAGTATTTCCACATCAATTTAAAAACCACTGAAAAGCAAAAACAAAATAGGAAATGAACAAAGTTAATTAATATGTGCTATATTTAAGTGATGTTAAGCTTTTATATAAACCAATAAGAAAAAAATATATGTACGTGTCATAGATCAATGTACAAAGGGCAATTCACAAAAGAAATGGTCACTAAACAAGGAAAAAAAAAAGTACAACCCAACAATTAACGAACTAAATGTAGTGTTTTTCTCTTGTGATCAAAGCTGAGATTTGTTTTTCAAGATAAGACCCAATGTTGTCCAAGTTATAGTGAAACGAGCCCTGGTACACATTGCCAGAGAGACTATAAATACGTGAAGGACAATTTTTAAAATAATTAGAAACCATAAAAATGTTCTCCCTACTAGTAATTTCACCAGTTGGATGTGAAACGCAAAGGATTAAAACACTACTGAACTACACCATTTGCAATGAGAAAAAACCTGAAAGCAATCTGAATGCCTAACAATAAAGGTATGGTTGAAAAAAATTATTATACAACTATATAATGGACATTAAAATAAACATGTTTTGAAAGAATATTTACAGATTTTAAAAAATGGTTAGTATGTCAGTTTCTTTTAAAAATTTATACAAGGGGAAAAAACAACTAGAAGAAAATAAACCATGTTTTTATTAAGGAATCATTGATATACAATCTTATGAAGGTTTGACATGAGCAATAGTAGTTCCCACATTCACCCATATTATCAAGACCTCCCCCACACTCCAATGCAGTCACTGTCGATCAGCGAAGTGAGATGCTATAGGGTCACTACTTGTCTTCTCTGTGCTATACTGCATTCTCCATGACCCCATACATTATATGTGTGGATCATAATGCCCCTTAATCCCCTTCTCCCTCCCTCCCCACCCCTCTCCTTTTGGTAACTGCTAGTCTCTTCTTGGAGTCTGTGAGTCTGCTGCCGTTTTGTTCCTTCCATTTTGCTTTGTTGTTATACATCACAGATGAGTGAAATCATTTGGTACTTGTTTTTCTCTGCCGGTCTTATTTCACTGAGCATAATACTCTCTAGCTCCATCCATGTTTTAGCAAATGGCATGATGTGTTTTCTTCTTATGGCTGAATAATAGTCCACTGTGTATATGTACCACCTTTTTTTTATCCATTCATCTACTGATGAACACTTAGGTTGCTTTCATGTCTTGGCTATTGTAAACAATTCTGTGATAAAAATAGGGGTGCATATGTCTTTTTGAATCTGGGATCTTGTTTTCTTCAGGTAAATTCCTAGGAGTGGAATTACTGGGTCAAATGATGTTTCCATTTTTTAGTTTTTTTAGGAATCTCCATAATGCTTTTCACAAAGGTTGAATATCAACAGTGTAGGAGGGTTTCCCCTTCTCCTCATCTTTGCCAGTATTTTCTGTTTCTTATCTTTTGGATATTGGCCATCCTAACTGGTATGAGGTGATATCTCATACTGGTTTTAATTTCCTTTCCCTGGTAATTAGTGATGTGGACCATTTTTTCATGAGCCTGTTGGCCATTCAAATTTCTTCTTTGGAAAAGTTTCTGTTCAGATCCCTGCCCACTTTTATTCGGGTTATTTGCTTTTTGGATGTTGAGGTGTGTGAGCTCTTTATATATTTTGCATGTTAATCTCTTGTCAAATATGTCATTGATGAATATATTCTCCCATACTGTAGGATGCCTTTTTGTTCTACTGATGGTGTCCTTTGCTGTACAGAAGCTTTTTAGCTTGATGTAGTCCCATTTGTTCATTTTTGCTTTTGCTGCCCATGCCCGAGCAGATGTATTCAGGAAAATGTTGCTCTTGCTTATATTGAAGGGAGTTTTGCCTTTTGTCTTCTAAGAGTTGTATGGTTTCATGATTTACATTCAGGTTTTTTGATTCATTTCAAGTTTACTTTTGTGAATGGAGTTAGACAATAATCCAGTTTTATTCTCCTACATGTAACTGGGCCAGTTTCAATATTGAGTATTTTTATGTAAAAGCATAGGTCAAAACGACCAGTGTTATTCCCAATAAGTTAGTGTTCACAATTGATAAAGGTCAGAATTGTAGCACTTTGTAATATATAATCCTTACAACAGCACTGTGATGATCTATTTTTAGAAATTAGAAAGGAATGGCTTAAACAAGCACAAAATGAATTCTTATCTCCACATACCCAAAAAACTTACCTGAAACCTTTTTTAAAGAGCAGACTTTTTTTTATTTTAAAGAAAAAAAAAAGGTAAAGTACACATGATGAGAAATTCTAAAATAGAAATGTGTAAGAGTAGGGGAAGGTTGAAAGAGATAAAAAAAGGGGGGGGGGGAGTTTAAATTTTAAAGTCATTTTAGTTACAGAATGAACTGCTTTCCATGTAAAGAAGGACAAATATACAGGAATTAAAATCTGTTTAAAGCAAAACAAACAACTGAGAGATGACACCCAATTTTTCAAGTGTTCAAATGAGTAAACTGTAAAAGCACAAGAAAATCAAAGTATAAGACAGTAGATATAATGCTTACAGTAAGTTCATGTATTCAGACCCAGAGGAAGTAGCTATCAGAGTTTTGAAGAGTGCACATGTAATCACTAAACCACTGGCAGAAATATATAGGGTAAATTAGAAAGTGAATTATAGAAGGAATGTAATATTGAACTTCAGGTTACTTCCCAGAAAAAAATTCTAGATTTAATTATTAAGAAAGGTTTGCTAGCATACAGGAAAGAATTTCACTATCACTAGGTGTTAAGAAGAGTTCATCAGGAAGTCCACTATTAGAAATTTGTATTTAGTCATACCATAAGAAAGAAAACAAGTAAGATATTTTAAGAAAACTCAATTCTCTCTGCTGGAATTGAGTGAATTTTTGTAAGTAAAGAATGCTGGTGTCCAAGTAATTCCCAGTGCCTAAAAAAGTGATCTGAAATAACAGTTAAATTTTTCCAATGTTAAAAATGAAACAAACAAAATCCAGTGAAAACAACACACCCAACAGCTGCCAAAACTGGGGGGATGGCTGGGGCAGATAATAATTCATTAAACGAAACTGGAAACCAAACAGCAAAATAGATTTTAGAAACAGAGCAGAAATTGCACTGGACTGAACTATAGGAGTCAGCTATTACCCTTAAAAATCCTTCCAATTCTATTTACCCAAAGAAAACAAGATCCCAGATTCAAAAAGACATATGAATACATCTCTATGTTTATCTCAGCACTATTTACAATAGCCAAGACATGGAAGCAACCTAAGTGTCCAACAGTAGATGAATGGATAAAAAGGTGGCACATATACATAGTGGACTATTATTAAGCCATAAGAAGAAAACAAATACTACCATTTGCAAAAACATGGATGGAGCTAGAGGGTAGCATGATCAGTGAAATAAGACAGGCAGAGAAAAACAAGTACCAAATGATTTCACTCACCTGTGGAGTATAACAACAAAGCAAAACAGAAGAAACAAAACAGCAGCAGACTTGAATCAAAGACTCCAAGAAGACACTAGTGGTTACCAAAGGGAGAGGGGTAGGGAGGGAAGGAGAAGGGGATTAAAGGGCATTGTGATCTGCATACATAATGTATATGGTCACGGGGAAGGCATTATAGAGCAGAGAAGATAAGTAGTGACTCTACAGCATCTTATTATGCCGATGCTGATAGACAGTGATTGCAATGGGGTATGTGGGGGGACTTGATAATATGGGTGAATGTAGTAACCACAATGTTGCTCATGTTACACCTTCATAAGATGTTATATCACCAATACTGTAATAAAAAAAATCCTCCCAATTCCTTGAAATTCTGAGAATATTGCAAAAACTTCCAAATTTGGGGAGAAGTTATCTTATCTGTTTGTTTTCCTGCCTACTTAATTTGTTCCTTTCATGCCTTAAGAGAAGTACTGGCTTTAGGGCAGAAACAGGACAAAGTAGGAGAGGAGTGAAGAGGTACAGCCTCTGGAAGAAAATAATCAAGGTAGACTAAGAAAAATTATGTAAAATCATGGGGTGGTCTCTCCTAGGAATGCGATATTCCCCAGAATTGGAAGAGATTAAAACCTACTAAAAGACATTTAATCAAATATTAGGAAAGAGAGCTGAGTCTATCTGGGACTACCAAAAATCTGCAGTCTGCACTTTCTGAGCTCTAATACTGCACACTTGGTCTTCCCTCTGGATTCAGAATAAGACAAAATACTAAGCCCTTAAACTGTAGTCTAAAAAAAGGTGAGAAGAGATTCAAGGAATCATCTAAAATATGGTAGAGCCAAGTCAGCTTCTAAATAGAGTCTTCCAGGCATGAGAAAGATGAAAAAAGTTGCATGGCAAAGAGATTACAACCAAAATTAAACGATATAAAGAACATAAATATACGTAAAACCTCAACCTAGGAGTAAATACAACTCAGCATAAAAGTACTTCCCCAAACTGTCCCATACTGAATAAACCTAAATTCTCACCTAACTTGAAGCAAAACTCAAGAATGAGATACAACAGAGAAATTTTTTTAAAAATCAGGAATTCTAGAATCAAAATAATTTAAAGTCCAAAACAGAATTAGAAGAGAAAATACAAACACTAAGGAAAAGAACATATGTATTTTTGGAAAACAAAAAAAAATACCGCTAAAAGAAAGGTATGAAACTGTCACAGTAATGCAGAATAAAAACTGCAGACATTAAAGTCAGGACTTAATAGCTGTAGGAAAAAAGACAATCAAACATAAGGAAAACTTCTTTCTCTAAAGTAGAGTATCCAATAAATGGGGAACAGAAGATGTACTCAAACAAAAGTCCACAAATAGAACAGAAATGATGCATTCTGAAACATTCTGCCATAGAATGCTTAAAAACAAAAGTTTCTAACAGTTCAAGCAGGATTACAGGGAACAGTGTGCATTGGGTGAGGCTGCTTGTCTTTGGTTGTCTCCACAGCAATATACAAGGCCCGTTCTTTAAATTCTCAGGCAAGGAGAGGAGAAAAGATGGCGGCGTGAGAAGTGTGGTGGAAATCTCCTCCAAAATCACATGTATTTTGAAAATACAGCAAATACAACTATTCATAAAAGAGTGACCAGAAGAAACAGTACACCAGCCAGTCTGCATCTGGGAGAAGTCAACATCACACAGAAAAGCATAAAATAAAAAGCTATGACTTGGCAGGACCTGAGGACTCCCAACCCCAGCTCACTGCTGTGAGGAAGAGAATCAGAGTGGGGAGGGAGTGGAAGCACAGGACAGCTAAATACCCAGCCCGAGAAATCTACCACGGGAGCACAAACCCCCATTGCATGGTTCTCTGGAGATTACAGGGGCTGACAATGAAAGTCAGAGACTAAGACTGCGAACAGGTACCCACAACCTGCTGCCCTGGCAAAAAAGAAAAGCACATGCTTTGAAAGACTTCTCCACAGTCAGAAGGCTGCTAAAGATGCAACGGTATCAGCAGGTTGGGAACTTTAAGGCCCTATCCCTGTGATTGGCAACACAGCCAAGGCCCCTCACCACGATATGCAACCTGCAGCTCCTTCCTCCCTGCCAGCACCTGCAAGTAAACAAGCTGTCCCTGTCATTGTTACAGACCAGCAGGAGGGCAGCCCCACCTACAGCAACTACACAGCTTAACACAGAGGCTTCTCCCTGCGCGCAGCTGACAGGCCCAGAGAGGAGACACAGGAATGGTGACCGGGAAGCACGAAAGGGATCTGCCTTCCCTGCAAAAACCCATGCCGTGTGCCACTGATGCACGCCATTGAACTAGGCCATCCCAAGGGCTGCTGTGCCAGCATCAGCTAGTGGATAATCCCAGAGATGAACCCTGCACAAGGTAAACTGACACAGATACCAGAGAATGGCATGGAGTCCGGGAAGCACAAAAAGGCTTTCTCTTTGTAGCACACACACATGCCGCTCACCTGAGACTCCCGAAATCACCGTAGGCCATCCCAAGGGTCACCCCATCCACAGCAGCTTAGGGGATTAAACAGAGGCTGCTCCCTGCACATGGTTAATGGGCACAGACAGTACTGCAACTGGGAAGCAGGAAGGGACTTTGTCCCTGTCCAGCTAACAACTCTGCAAATCACCTGGAAACACTCTCATCACTCGAGGAATAAGAAAAGGCAGGAGAACCTCACTCAATCCAAATTCCCTCAAACACCAGAAAGAGGGGTCGCAGAGACTGAAATTACCAATCTTCCGGAATTCAAAATATAAATCACAAGCATGCTAACGGAGCTACAAAAACATATTAAAGAGCTACGGGATGAATTCAGGAGAGAGATCTGAAATGAAACAAACAGTAGAGGAATTTAAAAGCAAATTAGATGTCATAGAAGAGACAGCAAATGGAATAGAAATTAGAGAAGAGGAATATACAGAGAAGTGGAGGCAGAGAGATGAAAAAGGTTCTGTAGGAATGAAAGAATATTGAGAGAACTGTGTGACCAATCCAAACCTAACAAAATTCACATAGCAGGGGTAATAGAAGACGAAGAGAAAGAGACAGGGATAGAAAGTGTCTTTGAAGAAATAAATGCGGAAAAATTCACAGTTGGGGGAAGGAAACAGTCTCTCAGGCCATGGAAGTCCACAGAAATCCCAAAAGGGACACAGGAGGACAACACCAAGAAGTATAATAATTAAAATGGCAAAGATCAAGAACAAGGACAAATTATTAAAAGAAGCCAGAGAGGGAAAAATGATGACCTACAAAGGCAAACCCATCAGGCTATCATGAAACTTCTCAACAGAAACATTACAGGCCACAAGGGAGTGGCATGATGTATTCAATGCAATGAAACAGAAGAACCTCAAACCAAGAATACTCTACCCAGCAAGAATATCATTAAAATTTCAAGGAGGGATTAAGCAATTCACAGATAGGCAAAAGCTGAGAGTATTTACCTCCGACAAACTACCTCTACAGTGCATTTTGGAGGGACTGCTATAGATGGAAGTACTCCTAAGGTTAAATAGCTGTCACCAGTGGAAATAAAACCACAGCAAAGAAAGTAGAACAATTAATTACTAAGCAGATGCAAAATCAAATCAACTACCACCAAAGCCAATCAACTAATAGACAAAGAGTACAAAACATGATACCTAATATATATAATATATGAAGAATGGAGAGGAAGAAAAAGGAGAAAAAAAAAACCTTTAGATTATGTTTATAATAGAATACTACATGAGTTAAATCAGACTGTTAGATAGTAAGGTAATTACCCTTGAACCTGTGGTAAACACAAACCTGAAGCCTGCAATGGCAATAACTACATACCTATCGATAATCATCCTAAATGTAAATTGTTTGAATGCACCAGTCAAAAGACACAGAGTCACTGAATGCATAAAAAAGCAAGACCCATCCATATGCTACCTACAAGAGACTCAACTCAAACCCAAAGAGATACACACACTGAAAGTGAAGGGATGTAAAAAAGATACTTCTTACAAACAATAGGGAGAAAAATGCAAGTGTAGCAGTCCTTGTATCAGACAAAATAGACTTCAAAACAAAGAAAGTACAAGACACAAAGAAGGACATTACATAATGACAAAAGGGGTCAGTCCATCAAAAGAATATTACCATTACGAACATCTATGCACCCAACATAGGAGCACCTACATATGTGAAACAAATACTAACAGAATGAAAAGGGGAAACAGAATGCAATTCATTCATTCTAGGAGACTCCAACACTCCACTCACTCCAAAGGACAGGTAAACCATACAGAAAAATAAGTAAGTAGACAGAGGCACTGAACAACACATTAGAACAGATGGACCTATTAGACATCTATTGAAAACTACACACAAAAGCAGCAGGATACACATTCTATTCAAGTGCACATGGAACATTTTCAAGAACAGACCACATACTAGGCCACAAAATGAAATTCAGTAAATTCAAAATGTTTGAAATTATATCAACCAACTTCGCAGATCACAAAAGAATGAAATTAGAAATGAATTGTACAAAGAAACCAAAAACGCTCACAAACATATGAGGGCTTAACAACATCCTCCCGAATAATCAAAGGATCAATGACCAAATTAAAACAGATCAAGCAATATATGGAGACAAATGAAAACAACAGTGCAACATGACAACATCTGTGGGACGCAACAAAGGCAGTTCTAAGGTGAAAAAGTATACAGCAATCCTGCCTATTTAAAGAAGGAAGAACAATCCCAAATGAAAACTCTACATTCACAATTATTGAAACTGGAAAAAGAAAGACAAATGATGCCCAAAGACAGTAGAAGGAGGGACATAATAAAGATCGGAGAAGAAATAAAACAACAGAAAAAATTTATGAAACCAAGTTGGTTCTTTGATAAAATAAACAAAACAAATAATCTCGTAGTCAGACTTATCAAGAAAAAAAGAGTCTACACAGATAAACAGATTCAGAAATGAGAAAGCAAAAATCACTACAGATACCACAGAAATACAAAAGAATTATGGGGGAAAACTTTGAAAAATTATATGCTAACAAACTGGATAACCTAGAAGAAATGCACAACCTTCTAGAAAAATACAACCTTCCAAGGCAGACCCAGGAAAAAACAGAAAATATGAACAGGACAACTACCGTCAATGAAATAGAACTGGTAGTCAAAAATCTGCCACAGAACAAAAGTCCTGGACCAGATGGCTTCACAGCTGAATTTTATAAGACATTTAGAAAATACATAATAACCATTCTCCTTAAAGTTTTCCAAAAAATAGAAGAGGAGGGAATGCTTCCAAACTCATTCTATAAAGCCAGCATCACTCTAATACCAAAATCAGGCAAAAATACCACAAAAAAGGAAAACTACAGACCAATAACCCTGATGAACATAGATGCAAAAATACTCAACAAAATATTAGCAAACCGAATTCAAAAATATATCAAGAAAATCATTTATAATGATCAACTGGGATTCATCCCAGGGATGCAAGGATATTACAACATTCGAAAATCAACATCATGCATTACATTGATAAAAAGGAGGACAAAAATCACATGATCATCTCCACAGATGCTGAAAAAACATTTGACAAAATTCAACACCCATTCATGAAAAGAACATCCAACAAAATGGGTACAGATGTCAAGTATCTCAGCATAATAAAGGCCATATATGACAAACCCACAGCCAACATCATACTTATCAGTGAAAAGCTGAAAGCTTTTCCGCTAAGATTGGGAACAAGACAAGGATGCCCCTCTCCCCACTTTTATTCAACACAGTACTGCAGGTCCTAGCCATGGCAATCAGAAAACAAAAAGAAATAAAAGGCATCCAGACAGGTAAGGAAGAAGTTAAACTGTCACTGTTTGCAGATAACATGATATTGTACATATAAAACATTAAAGCATCCATTCCAAAACTACCAAAATATCTGAATTCAGCAAAGTTGCAGGATACAAAATCAATACACAGAAATCAGTTGCATTCCCATAGACTAACGATGAACTAGCAGAAAGGGAAATCAAGAAAAAAATTCCCTTCACAATTGCATCAAAAAGAATAAAATACCTAGGAATAAACCTAACAAAGGAAATGAAAGGCCTATACCCTGAAAACTACAAGACACTCTTGAGAGAAATTAAAGAGGACACTAATAAATGGAAATTTATCCCATGTTCTTGGGTAGGAAGAATTAATATTGTCAAAATGGCCATCCTGCCTAAAGCAATCTACAGATTCAATGCAAACCCTATTAAAATACCAACAACATTCTTCAATGAACTGGAACAAATAGTAATAAAATTAATATGGAACCACAAAAGGCCCGGAATACCCAAAGCAATCCTGCGAAGGAAGAATAAAGCAGGGGTGATTATACTCACCAACTTCAAGCTCTACTGCAAAGCCACAGCAATCAAGACAATTTGGTACTGGCACATGAAAAGACCCATAGATCAATGTAACATAATAGAGCACCAAGATATAAACCAACACATACATGGCCAATTAATATATGAGAAAGGAGCCATGGACATATGATGGGGAAATGACAGCCTGTTGAATAGCTGATGTTGGCAAAACTGGGCAGCTACATGTAAGAGAATGAAACTGGATTACTGTCTAACTCCAAATACAAAATTAAATTCCGATCAAAGACCTGAATGTAAGTTATGAAACCATAAAACTCTTAAGAGGAAAACATAGGCAAAACTCTCTTGAAAATAATCATGAGCAACTTTTTCAAAAACACATTTCCTTGGGCAAGGTACACAAACGCAGAAATGAACAAGTGGGACTATATCAAACTAAAAAGCTTCTGTACAGCAAAGGACATCATCAATAGAACAAAAAGACATCCTAAAGTATGGGAGAATACATTCACAAATGACAAATCCGATAAAAGGTTGACATCCAAAATAAACAAAGAGCACATGCACCTCGACAAACAAACAGCAAATAACCCAATTAAAATATGGACAGAGGAGAGGCGGAGCCAAGATGGCGGCGAGAGTAGGGCAGCGGAAATCTCCTCCCAAAACCACATATATTTTTGAAAACACAACAAAGACAACTCTTCCTAAAAGAGAGACCAGAAGACACAAGACAACAGCCAGACCACATCCACACCCATGAAACACAGCGCCTCACAAAGGGGGTAAGATAGAAGCCGCTGCCCGGTGGGACCAGAGAGCCCCTCATCCCAGCACCTGACAGGAGGAGAGGAGTCAGAGAAGGGAGGAAGAGGGAGCCCAGGACTGCTAAGCACCCAGCCCTAGCCATCCGCACCAGAGCGCAGACACAGTGCGTGCATGGGATACTGGATACTAGGGAAACAGGACAGTAAGACCTGTGAGCCAGTCCCTGCATCTGGCGCCCTGGGAACAAAGAAAAGCGAGTGGTTTTTAAAAGTCTTAAAGGGACAGGGACTCTACAGCCGGACGGAAGCATCCTGGGACACTTAGTTCAGCAGAAGGGAACTAAGAGCACCCTAAAACCCTGGATAGCAGAGCACCTAAAAGACCCCTCACGGAGATAAACACCCTCCTTGCCATTCCCCCTCCAACAGGGCTCCGCCATATCGGAGCAGAAGTCCCAATGCAGGCCATGCCAACAGCAACAGCGGAGATAAACTCCATAGCAGCCAGGCAAGAATCAGAGGACCCGTAGGCACGCAGCTGCCCAGCAAAAGCCACTACAGGTCGCTGTTCTCCCAGGAGAGGAAGGCCACAAACCAACAAGAAGGGACGTTCTTCCAGCCGTCACTCGTGCCAGCTCTGCAAACTATCATTATCGCCACGAAAAGGCAAAATTTGAGGCAGACAAAGATTACAGAGTCAACACCCGAAAAGGAGACAGACCTAACCAGTCTTCCTGAAAAAGATCTAAAATAAAAATCATAAACATACAGAATTTTATTGTTGTTAACAACCATTTGATCAATAAATATGAGAGATGCCCTCACACACACAAAAAAAGTATACACTTCCAATGGTAAAATAATAAGTAACCGGGATGTAATGAATATAGTCAAGATATTGTAACAGCTTGGTATGGTGATAGCTGGTACCTAGAATTGTCATGTATATAAATGTTGAATCACTATGTTGTACACCTGAAACTAATGTAATGTAATACTGTGTGTCAACTACCTTCAATAAAAAATAATTATCTACAAAAAAAAAAATGATAAACATGCTGACGGAGATGCAGAGAAATAAACAACAGCTAAGGGATGACATCCGGAGGGAGATTACAGACGTCTGGAAGGAGATTACAGAAGTGAAACAAACTCTGGAAGGATTTATAAGCAGAATGGATAAGATGCAAGATGCCATTGATGGAATAGAAACCAGAGAACAGGAACGCATAGAAGCTGACACAGAGAGAGATAAAAGGATCTCCAGGAATGAAACAATATTAAGAAAACCGTGTGACCAATCCAAAAGGAATAATATGTGCATTATAGGGGTACCAGAAGAAGTAGAGAGAAAAAGGGACAGAAAGTGTCTTTGAAGAACTAATTGCTGAAAACTTCCCCACACTGGAGGAGAAAATAATCGAAGAGACGAGAGAAATACATAGAACTCCCAACAGAAAGGACCCAAGGAGGACAACACTAAGACACATAATAATTAAAAGGGCAAAAATCAACGACAAGGACAGAGTTTTAAATGCAACTAGAGAGAAGAAAAAGGTCACCAATAAAGGAAAACCCATCACGCTATCATCAGAATTCTCAACAGAAACATTACAGGCCAGAAGAGAATGGCATGATATATTTAATGCAATGAAACAGAAGTGCCTTAAACCAAGTAGTACCCAGCACGATTATCATTTAAATATGAAGGAGGGATTAAACAATTCCCAGACAAGCAAAAGTTGAGGGAATTTGCCTCCCACAAACCACCTCTACAGGGTATTCTAGAGGGACTATTCTACACAGGAGCACTCATAAGACTAAACAGATGTCACCACAGAAAACAAAATCAAAGCTAAGAAAGCAGACCAACCAAATACTAACTAAAGGCAAAAAATAAAATCAACTACCCACTAAGAGCAGTTAAAGGAAACACGAAAGAGCACAGAATAAAACAATCAACATATAAAGAATGGAGGAGGAGGAATGAGAAGGGAGAGAAGAAAAGAATCTCCAGGCACTGTATATAACAGCTCAATAAGTGAGCTAAGTTAGGCAGTAAGATACTAAAGAAGCTAACCATGAACCTTTGGTAACCACTAATCTAAACCCTGCAATGGCAATAAATACATATCTTTCAATAGTCACCCTAAATGTAAATGGACTGAATGCACCAATCAAAAGACACAGAGTAATAGAATGGATAAAAAAGCAAGACCCATCTATATGCTGCTTACAAGAAACTCACCTCAAACACAAAGACACGCACAGACTAAAAGTCAAGGGACGGAAAAACTATTTCATGCAAACAACAGAGAGAAGAAAGCAGGGGTTGCAGTACTAGTATCAGGCAAAATAGACTTCAAAACAAAGAAAGTAATAAGATATAAATAAGGACATTACATAATGATAAAGGGCTCAGTCCAACAAGAGGATATAACCATTATAAACATATATGCACCCAACACAGGAGCACCAATATATGTGAAACAAATACTAACAGAATTAAAGGAGGAAGTAGAATGCAATACATTCATTTTGAGAGACTTTAACACACCACTCACTCCAAAGGACAGATCCACCAGACAGAAAATAAGTAAGGACACAGAGGCACAGAACAACGAACTAGAACAGATGGACCTAACAGACATCTATAGAACTCTACATCCAAAAGCAACAGGATACACATTCTTCTCAAGTGCACATGGAACATTCTCCAGAATAGACCACACACTAGCACACAAAAAGAGCCTCAGTAAATTCCAAAAGATTGAAATTCCACCAACCCACCTTTCAGACGACAAAGGTATAAACCTAGAAATAAATTGCACAAAGAAAGCAAAAAGGCTCACAAACACATGGAGGCTTAAAAATATGCTCCTAAATAATCAATGGATCAATGACCAAATTAAAATGGAGATCCAGCAATATATGGAAACAAATGACAACAACATAAAGCCCCAACTTCTGTGGGACGCAGTGAAAGCAGTCTTCAGAGGAAAGTATATAGCAATCCAGGCACACTTAAAGAAGGAAGAACAATCCCAAAGGAATAGTCTAACATCACAATTATCGAAACTGGAAAAAGAAGAACAAATGAGGCCAAAAGTCAGCAGAAGAAGGGACATAATAAAGATCAGAGAAGAAATAAACAAAATTGAGAAGAAAAAACAATAGAAAAAATCAATGAAACCAAGAGTTGGTTCTTTGAGAAAATAAACAAAATAGATAAGCCTCTAGCCAAACTTATTAAGAGAATAAGAGAATCAACACACATCAACAGAATCAGAAATGAGAATGGAAAAATCACGACAGACTCCACAGAAATACACAGAATTATTAAAGACTACTATGAAAACCTATTGCTAACAAGCTGGAAAACCTAGAAGAAATGGACAACTTCCTAGAAAAATACAACCTTCCAAGACTGACCAAGGAAGAAACACAAAAGTTAAACAAACCAATTACGAGCAAAGGAATTGAAACGGTAATCAAAAACTACCCAAGAACAAAACCCCCGGGCCAGATGGATTTACTTCGGAATTTTACCAGACATACAGAGAAAACATAATACCCATTCTCCTTAAAGATTTCCAAAAAATAGTAGAGGAGGGAATACACCCAAACTCATTCTAAGAAGCCAACATCACTCTAATACCAAAATCAGGCAAAGACCCCACCAGAAAAGAAAATTACAGACCAACATCCCTGATGAATGTAGATGCAAAAATACTTAATAAAATATTAGCAAACCGAATTCAAAAATATATCAAAAGGATCATACACCATGACCAAGTGGGATTCATCCCAGGGATGCAAGGATGGTACAACAGTCGAAAATCCATCAACATCATCCACCACATCAACAAAAACAATGACAAAAACCACATGATCATCTCCATAGATGCTGAAAAAGCATTTGTGTTGGCAGCCGCGCCTGCCGCACCCTGAAAATGGCGCCCTCTTTAAGAGGAAGCCCCTGCATAAGGGAGAAAACAACTTGTGCAACAAAAACCCATGCAAATTGAGTCTGAGCATATGAACCAATCAGGCCAAAGTGTCATGCTAATTAAGGCTTATGCGACAGCACCAATCAGCGTAGAGCATGAGGCCTATATAAGCAGACCCTTTCTTCCCGTCTGCGTCCTGCCCGACACATTTGTTTCACAAAGAGCTGAAGAGTAAAGCTTTCTGCAGAAGAATCCTGCTGTTGTTGCGTGCTGTTCTTGCCGGCAAGGACGGGGCGCGCGACACATTTGACAAAATTCAACATCCATTCATGATAAAACTTCTCAGCAAAATGGGTATAGAGGGCAAGTACCTCAACATAATAAAGGCCATATATGATAAACCCACAGCCAACATCATACTGAACAGCGAAAAGCTGAAAGCTTTCCCTCTGAGATCAGGAACAAGACAGGGATGCCCACTCTCCCCACTGTTATTTAACATAGTACTGGAGGTCCTAGCCACTGCAATTAGACAAAACAAAGAAATACAAGGAATCCAGATTGGTAAAGAAGAAGGTAAACTGTCACTATATGCAGATGACATGATATTGTACATAAAAAACCCTAAAGATTCCACTCTAAAACTACTACAACTGATATCGGAATACAGCAAAGTTGCAGGATACAAAATTAACACACAGTAATCTGTGGCTTTCCAATACACTAACAATGAACCAACAGAAAGAGAAATCAGGAAAACAACTCCATTCACAATTGCATGAAAAAGAATAAAATACCTAGGAATAAACCTAACAAAAGAAGTGAAAGACCTATACACTGAAAACTATAAGACACTCTCTTAAGAGAAATTAAAGAGGACACTAACAAATGGAAACTCATCCCATGCTCTTGGCTAGGAAGAATTAATATAGTCAAAATGGTCATCCTGCCCAAAGCAATATACAGATTTGATACAATCCCTATCAAATTACCACCAACATTCTTCAACAAACTGGAACAAATAGTTCAAAAATTCATATGGATACACCAAAGACCCCAAATAGCCAAAGCAATCCTGAGAAAGAAGAATAAAGTGGCGGGGATCTCGCTCCCCAACTTCAAGCTCTACTACAAAGCCATAGTAATCAAGACAATTTGGTATTGGCACAAGAACAGAGCCACAGACCAGTGGAACAGATTAGAGACTCCAGACATTAACCCAAACATATATAGTCAATTAGTATTCAATAAAGGGTCCACTGACATTCAATGGGGAAATGACAGTCTCTTCAACAGATGGTGCTGGCAAAACTGGACAGCTACATGTAAGAGAATGAAACTGGACCATTGTCTAACCCCATACACAAAAGTAAATTCAAAATGGATCAAATACCTGAATGTAAGTCATGAAACCATAAAACTCTTAGAAAAAAACATAGGCAAAAATCTCTTAGACATAAACATGAGTGACCTCTTCTTGAACATATCTCCCTGGGCTAGGAAAACAAAAGCAAAAATGAACAAGTGGGACTATATCAAGCTGAAAAGCTTCTGTACAGCAAAGGACACCATCAATAGAAAAAGGTACCCTACAGTATGGGAGAATATATTTGTAAATGACAGATCCGATAAAGGCTTGACATCCAAAATATATAAAGAGCTCACCTACTTAAACAAACAAAAAACAAATAATCCGATTAAAAAATGGGCAGAGGACCTGGACAGACAGTTCTCCGAAAGAGAAATTCAGATGGCTAACAGACACATGAAAAGATGCTCCACATCGCTAGTTATCAGAGAAATGCAAATTAAAACCACAATGAGATATCACCTCACACTAGTAAGGATGTCTACCATCCAAAAGACAAACAACAACAAATGTTGGCGAGGTTGTGGAGAAAGGGGAACCCTCCTACACTGCTGGTGGGAATGTAAATTACTTCAACCATTGTGGAAAGCAGTTTGGAGGTTCCTCAAAATGCTCAAAATAGACTTACCATTTGACCCAGGAATTCCACTTCTAGGAATTTACCCTAAGGATGCAGCACTCCAGTTTGAAAAAGACAGATGCACCCCTATGTTTATTGCAGCACTATTTACAATAGCCAAGAAACGGAAGCATCCTAAGTGTCCATCAGTAGATGAATGGATAAAGAAGATGTGGGACATATACACAATGGAATATTATTCAGCCATAAGAAGAAAACAAATCCTACCATTCGCAACAACATGGATGGAGCTAGAGGGTATTATGCTCAGTGAAATTAGCCAGGTAGAGAAAGACAAATACCAAATGATTTCACTCATCTGTGGAGTATAAGAACAAAGGAAAAACTGAAGGAACAAAACAACAGCAGAATCACAGAACCCACGAATGGACTAACAGTTACCAAAGGGAACAGTACTGGGGAGGATGGGTGGGTAGGGAGGGATAAGGGGAGGGGAAGATGAAAGAGGGTATTATGATTAGCATGCATAATGTGGTGGGTGGGGAAAAGGGGAGGGTTTTGCAACACAGAGAAGACAAGTAGTGATTCTACAACATTTTGCTATGCTGATGGACAGTGACTGTAATGGGGTTTGTGGGGGGGACTTGGTGTATGGGAGAGCCTAGTAAACATAATATTCTTCATGTAATTGTAGATTAATGATAACAAAAAAAATAAAGAAAGAAAGGAAAGGGGGATTACTCCCTGACTGGATAAAACTAACTGCAAATCAACGATTAATGCATGCTTTACATGTCCTTAATTTTGATCAATTAAAGGGTGTCGGAGACTCGAGTGAGCGAGCTGAGCGCTGTTCTGCAGCAGGAGCGGAGCAATGCCTAAATCAAAGGAACTTGTTTCTTCAAGCTCTTCTGGCAGCGATTCTGACAGTGAAGTAGATAAAAAGTTAAAGAGGAAAAAGCAAGTTACTTCAGAAAAACCTGTGAAGAAGCAAAAGACTGGTGAAACTTCAAGAGCCCTGTCATCCTCTAAGCAGAGCAGCAGCAGCAGAGATGATAACATGTTTCAGATTGGGAAAATGAGGTACGTCAGTGTTCGGGACTTTAAAGGGAAAGTCCTAATTGATATTAGAGAATATTGGATGGATCCAGAAGGTGAAATGAAACCAGGAAGAAAAGGTATTTCTTTAAATCCTGAACAATGGAGCCAGCTGAAGGAACAGATTTCTGACATTGATGATGCAGTAAGAAAACTGTAAAATCAGAGCCATATAAAACCTGTACTGTTCTTATTGTTTTAATGTCTTTTTACATTGGCTTTTGTTTTCTAAACCTTGTTTTCCAAGCTATTGTATATTTGGATTGCAGAACAATTTGTAAGATGAATACTTTTTTTTTTAATGTGCATTATTAAAAATGTTCTGAGTGAAGCTAATTGTCAACTTGATTAAGGAGGGTTGTTTTGTGCCCACCATCTAGTGTAAAATAAAATCAAGTAATACAGTCTCAACTGTTGTGGCCTTCTTTGATCAGAAGAAGTTGGTACTATTTAAGGCCAAAAGTAACAGTTTATAGACATTTTTAGTTTCAGCTCAGCTTTTGACACTCAAAAGGATTTGTATTGCATTGAATTTGTAATCTTTTTTGAAATCCATAGTCGGTCTGTTTTTTTCCAACCCAAATGTCTGGACTTGTTTGATTTTTCTACCCCAGTGATATTATACTTGCCCCTTTTTTTCTTTACTTCATTTTCCTTTATAACATATATTGTCACATTCTGTTTTCATTTCACTTTTTGCTCTTTTCTTTGGATAGATTATGCTAATTTGAAAAGTCAGTTGAAAGTTCAAAATGTTAGTTATCTCACTTAAGGTACTTGTAATTAAAATATTATATGAGAATTAACAGTCACTAATTCTACTGTATTAAATATTAGGAGATAGAGTTTGATAAACAACATGGCTTATATGGACACTCTGAGCAGTAAGTGTATGTTGTTACCTGTAGTGTTCTGTGTAATTATTGCATAGTCTGCAGAAAATAATGACTTAGATGTCTGATTTGCTTTCACTCACTAAACATGTTCACCATGGGGTAATGTTTATACAATCAGATATTGTTAAATTAGACTAGGATTTAATAAAAATTGTGAAAGCTTTCTTGGCCTAACATTTTATTTTATAACATTGAGTATGGATTATATGTAGCCAGAGATACCACAGGGCTTTACTGTCATAGTAGGTAATGTGGTCAGTTTTAGGAGAAAGAGCATAAAGAGCATACATATATTCTGTTTTGGCCTTTGCTTCAGTAGACTTGGTTCTTTTGTAGTTAATCTGCTGGACAATGGCATTCTAGTCTTAATGTTGATAGTTTTTAGCAGGCACTCAAGTGATTTTCAGTGAAGCATAAGGAAGATGCAGACACAGATTGAGGCACAGATTTCAGGGGCTTTGCAGCAATAAATGGGGCATGGTGTGCCTTAGGAAAAGAATGTAAAGTAAAGGAATTGAAATTAAAGAAGGCGACAGTGAAGAGGAAGGAATTCTCTTCAAACTAAGTAACACATTTTGATCACATTGATGGGGTACAATTCTGGATAGAATAGTAAAAAAGAAAGGTTGAAATACATATACAAAATTCTTGTTGACAAATTATGTTTGGTAGCTAATCTCAGATGGTTACTGTCATATTAGAGGGTTGTACTATTATACCAATTTTGATTACTATGTCTAAAATGTTTTATAATAGAATTGTTAAGGACTTGATTTCAGAACTATAAGCCAGGCCACATATAGTCACCAGTTTTTTCCTGGAAGGTATTCTAAGAATTTCTTACTTTTTGGATGATTTTTTTTTTTTTTTTAGTGTTTTTAGCAGTAACCCTAATAGGTGCATATTTGGGGAAATATAGAAGTCCTCTTTTCTGGTATTTAGCCTTCATCAAATAATAGATATGAAAGTGTTTAAAATATGCATTTTAGACAAATTATACTTGATTGGTAACTTTCCCCTTATTTGGGAACATATATGTGTCCCGTTAACTTGGTAGATTTGTAAAGTGTTCCTTATTCTACATAAAGGGTAGTTAGAACTTTGATTTTGGTGGGGAAGAAGATAAGGTATAAATTTCCTAGGTTTATATGATTTTAGGGCTGTATGCATTTTGAAACAATCTGCTAATACAGAGACGGTACTGAAATCGATTACTAGGCATTTTCTAGCTGTTCAGCATTATGTTGTTAAAACTGTCTTATAAGTGTTTCTCTGCCAGAATTCGGTTAAGTTGACTGCTAAATTCATTTAAATGTATTACTGAATATGTAATATACAAAAATTATTAATTGTGTGTGTGTAGGAAAGGATAAGAACTGGGTTAAAAGAAGAGACCAAATAACTTGTACTGAAAAGAAAAGCTGGGGTACTTTTTCTGTTGAAGCTTGTCTTCCTGGTAAGATTTCTTCCAGGAAGGAAGGTTGGCATTTGAGGCAGTGGTTTCTTACCTTGTAATGTTAAAATGAATTTAATTAATGCCAGCCCTTGAATGTACTTAGTAGGAGGGCTTTTTTAATGGGTTTTTCCTCTTTGTCTTTTAAAGTACAAGCAGCATTTGACCGATTTCCAATGCTCTTGGCATTTTAAGAACAACTACAAAAAAGAAAGTCTTTTAATTTGATTATTCTCTTTTGCTTTGCTTCATAAATGCCTAAGAACTTCTTTTGAAGAATATTCCTACCTCATTAGCTAGTCAAGATGCCGTGATGATTAACATTCTATGTGATGTGTTTAGGAAAAGAGACTTAGGGAGAAAAACATACATCCTGGCTTGGCTATTGAGGGGAAAAGAGAATTGAGTATTATTTATTCCTGATAGAGGTATGTTAGATGAGTACTATAAAAGATGTTTTTTTAAAGTGCTGGCTAATATTTAGGTATCTCTCCTGAAATTCTTCGCTGTTTACTTTTTATGGAAATTGGTGAAACACTCAAAAGTTCTTTTTTAAGTGGTGTTTTCCCAGATAAACTCTAGATGTAAACATTCACATAATCACAAACATGTAATTCTGTAATTGTGGAATACTGTATGTATTGTTTCATACATCTTCCATGGAGATGTCAGTGACTATAATACTCAATCTGTGAATATTTTAAATGTTGAAATAAAAGTAAGAAATGTAAAAAAAAAAAAAAAAAGGGTGTCGGATGATCAGCTATGGAAGTACATTTTCTGATAATATTTCTTTCTCTTAAAGAAAAAAAAAAGCGGTTCCTGTGTGGTGATCTCTAACAGGTTCTTCACAACGGTATAAAGGTTATATCGAAGTGTGGGCAAAGGGTTTGTTTGTGTTTATACAGAGGATCAAAGCCTAATTTGGCTACCCGGAAAACGAATTAAGATATGATATGAAGAAGAACTTCCAACATCAACATCCTCTGGAAGAGTCATTCCAGAAGATGATCATCAAAATACTTCAACAAAGATCCTGGCGCTGTTGCAGTTGTAGCTGCATTCAGCCAAGCGGTTCCTGGACTTGCCATTGGAATGAAGAAGGAGAGAGCTAAACTGGCCTGTGCATACAGTTAAACAACAAATTTGACTGGATCTATACTGTCAGAACTCACCCAAGAATTAGGAGAAGTGCAAGTTGCAGTGCTTCAAAATCATGCGACTATAGACTATCTACTGTTAAAAGAACATATGGGATGTGAACAGTTCCCAGGAATGTGTTGTTTTAATTTGCCTGATTTTTCTCAAACTATTCAAATTCAGTTAGACAATATCTATCATATCATTGATAAGTTTTCACAAATGCCTAGGGTACCTAACTGGTTTTCTTGGTTTCACTGGATATGGCTGGTAATTGTAGGTCTGCTTTTGTTATGTATCTGTATTCCTATTCTGCTAATGTGTGTACGCAATTTAATTAGTAGTTTGTTAAAACCTATACATGCTTTTGTTACTCTACAAGAAGATATGTCAAAGAAATAATCAATCTTCCCATGTTTTCTTCCATCTGCTACTTCTATAGCTTTTCTTCTTCCTTCCTAATTACAACCCTTTAGTAGAATTTGTGCCTCATATCGAAAATTACTGAGTATCATAATTCTTCCAAGCGGTAAAGATACCTCAAGTCAAATGCTGGGCATAGAAGCCACAGGGCATAGATCTGCAAGGAAGTAAAAAGCTAACATTTTCAAAGAATATTGCTTCTCTCTCACTTACCAACTTTACATTTCCCTGTATGGCCCCGGAAGATGACTGGTTAGCCAGAGACGGGTAAGATTCCTCAAGCGAGGAACAACCTAAGACAGGCACAGTCGCAGGGGGGCCATCAGGTGAGAAATTGGGGATCAACAGAGGTGAGGCTTAGAACCTCACCCCCTGTTTTGAGAGAAATCTTCTGGATCTGTGGATGTTTTGTTGCCCTTGTCTAGCTTGGATTTATACTTAGTCTATAGGCACAGACCTGATCATCTACATTTGCCCTCTTACAGCACTAAATTATGTTTTCTACCTTTATCCTGCATCTACCTACCACTTCAGCATTTTATTAATAATAATAATAATAATAATAAGGGAGAAATGTGGGATTCACATATAAATCAAGTATAAAAATCAAACGAATAATCATATCTGACTTGATTGTTTATAGTTCATGATGTGTGATCAAAACCAAGTTTCTGTAATATGACTGCCCTTGCACTGTTCACCATGTAAGAACTTACTGACTATGTAAGAACTTGTTCACCATGTAAGAACTTGTTTGTTATGCTTCAGAAGATTGGAGACTGTTGAGAATTAGGCTTGGGGTTGATTAATGATTGTGCATTGAGTCCCCTATACAGAATTTTATTGTTGTTAACAACCATTTGATCAATAAATATGAGAGATGCCCTCTCAAAAAAAAAAAAAAATTGACATAGTATCTGAACAGACACTTCTCCAAAGAAGAAATTCAGATGGCCAACAGGCACATGAAAAGATGCTCCACATTGCTAATCATCAGAGAAATGCAAATTAAAACCACAGTGAGATATCACCACATATCAGTTAGGACGGCCAACATCCAAAAGACAAACAACAGCAAATGCTGGTGAGGATGCAGAGAAAGGGGAACCCTCCTACACTGCTGGTGGGAATGTAAATTAGTTTAACCATTATGGAAAGCATTATGAAAGTTCCTCAAAAAATTAAAAATAGAAATACCATTTGACCCAGTAATTCCACTCTTAGGAAGTTACCCTAGGAAAAGAAGATCACAAATGAAAAAGACATATGCACCCCTATGTTTATCACAACACTATTTACAATAGCCAAGAAATGGAAGCAATCTAAGTGTCCATCAATAGATGAATGGATAAAGAAGATGTAGTACATATACACAATGGAATATTATTCAACCTTAAGAAGAAAACGAATCCTACCATTTGCAACAACAATGATGGAGCTAGAGGGTATTATGCTCGTTGATATAAGTCAGGTAGAAAAAGACAAGTGCCAAATACTATCACTCATCTGTGTAGTATTACCACAAAGCAAAAACTGAAGGAACAAAACAGTAGCAAAACTCACAGAACCCAAGAATGGACTAACAGTTACCAAAAGGAAAGGCACTGGGGAGAGTGGGTGTGAAGGGATAAGGGGATTAAGGGGCATTATGATTAGCACACTTAATGTAGGGGGGTGCACAGAGAAGGCAGTGTAACACAGAGAAGACAAGTAGTGACTCTGTAACATCTTATTACTATTGTGATGGACAGTGACTGTAATGGGGTATACAGTGGGGACTTCAGAATAGGGGGAATGTAGAACCACAATGTTGCTCTTGTGAAACCTGAGCATAATATTGTGTATCAATGATACCTTAATAAAAAAAAATTAATTTTTATGGGAAAGAAAGTGTGACCCAATTATACAGTGTTGATATATTTCAAAAATTAATCCAAGAAGGAAATACTTTCAATAATGAAAAAAATTAAGAGATTACAGGTCCTCAGACTTTTTCTTGAAAAAAGTTATGTTGAAAATAAAATTCAGCCTATTTAAGAGACAATACAGAGAACCTCCTGTAGAAGTTGTGATAAAAGGCCTGATAGTGCCCATGTAGCAAATTTAAATATAGAACACCTGAACAACTCTGAAGAGTATATTCACAGAAGACAATGTCACAGATATGAAAAATATACATAAAGACATTTAAAAGGAAACTTGATAAAAGGGAATGAGAGCCACATGGGCTATGATGAGGCATGCGTAGCAGGAGCTCAATATAAACTGAATCATGTAAGAAAACCTGATAGTTTGCCTCCAAACATAAATCCTTTTCTTACAGACAAAGTCCCTGGTTTTCTTTGACTAATCACCCTCTCATATTCTCATAAAAGAATTCACCCTATATTCCAACTCAGAGGTGAACATGAATCTAAGTCAATTAATACAAGTCTCACGTAGGTTTAGGTAAGAATAATCAAATAGAATAGGATATTTTCTGTGAGACAGCTGGGAATGTTTTCCTCTCTCCTATGAAGGTATTTCCTACCTGCCTTCAGATTCTCAAGTGTTAGGCCATTATCCTTGCAACAACTACAGTGACCTGGCAACTATGCCTAGAAAAGCCAAAAGAACCACTGAAACAAAAGCCTTGCCCTCCCACTGCTGACCTGGCTGTTCAATTAACCAATCTTTGAAAAGCTTACCCTCTGAACTTCTTATGCTAAACAATAAATCTCCTACAGCTTTACCAATTTTCTGTTGTAGCTAAAAGCAATCCTGCCTCTCTTTTAATCTCTAGTATTAGAATCCTACCTCTCTTTTAATCTCTTCCTTACCACAAGGTATATTTAAGATATACTATCTCTTGTGGTAAGGGAATTTTACTTGAAGTTCAATAATGTTTACTTTCTTTTTCTTCTTATACAGCCATGTAAATTTGACTTTAATACTTTTTTTAAAAAGTATTACATCATTCTTACAAAACAATTTTTATCGATTTAACCATTCTTTTTATTCTATGTATATTTAACATATGTATAGAAAATATCTACAATGTTCACTTAGTAGTAATGATGACTATTTCTGGATGGTGTATTCTGGACTGGGGTTTCTTAACTTGCATTTTTTGAGAATGGGAAAAGGATGGCAGAGTAGGAAGGCAAGGCAGAAACCTCCCTCCAAAAACACATAGATGAAAAAACACAGCAAATAAAATTAAACCTTAAAATGACCTGAAGACTGCAGAAGAGACCACCAACACATCAGGAAGACCACAAAGAAAAAGATAAAGCAGCACAGCTGAGATCAAGAGTCGGATCCCCTCCCCTTACCCCAGCCTTCAGCCTTCAGGTGGGAGAAGAAGAATGGAAGGGGAAGGGAATAGGAGCCCAAGAGGGCTGCAAACCAGAGACAGATGGGAGACTCTGGGAGGTTACGACTCCAGCTGTTGTGGAGGACAGGCTTGCTCCACTGGTCCTAAGACCCAGAGCAGAGGTGATGGTTTGGGCAACTTGCTAGCAGTGGGAGGAGGGCCAAAGGGTCATGGGTTGGATGGAACTCTCTCCTCAGGAGAAAACACAGGTGGAGGACAACCCTCACCCCCTACCACCTTCCTCAGTCCAACAGATTGGGAACTCATGGGGACCCTGAATATTCCATCAACCTTGGTGGAGGCGCAACCCCAAGGTGCCAAAGGGCCCAGCAGAAGCCTCAGACTTTGCCACCTGACAGGTAGCAGGAGACTCTCCCAGCTTCCCTGACTCCATTTCAGTCCGACATGGAAGGTGTCTGTAGGAGCCAGCCCCAGGGGCTCCTTCCTTCCCAGCACATGTCCAGACCTGGTGCTGTGGTCGGCAGAGCAGAGCCAAACATCAGCCTGCCCACCCATTATCCTTGCAGCCCCACCATTGATGAAGGCCAAGCAGATGCAGCCCTGACCACAGTAAGTGCAACAGAGTCTCCTGAGCTGATCATAAAGGTGGGTGGTGGCTGAAACAATCGGCCAGCACAGACTGAAAAACTGCACACCAACAGCTGGTCCCACTCACTGCACACCAACAGCTGGGACCCCTGCAAAATAGTACCAGGCACTACAGAGCAAAGAATCTTGAGCTTCTGGGCACCATAGGATGCCTTCTTCATAAAGCTATTATACGACAGGAAGCATAGCAAATATATCTAATACAAAGGAAGAAACACAGAAACCCTGACAAAATGAGTAGACAGAAGAAAATTATCCAAACAAAACTACAGGGCAGAGCTCCAGAAACAGGGCTAAACGAAATGGCGATCACCAATCTTCTTGATGAAGATTTCAAAATAAAAGTCATAAACATGCTCATAGAAAAGTATTTTACATTACAATATTCAACAAATCAGGGAGGACTTCAACAAAGACATAGAAGACCTTTGAAAAAAAGCCACTCGGATGCACAGAAATCTGTTGCATTCCTATACACTAACAATGTACTACCAGAAAGAGAAATCAGAACAATTTCATTCACAATTGCATCAAAGAGGAATAAAATACCTAGGAATAAACCTAACCAAGAAAGTGAAAGACCTATACTTTGAAAACTACAAGACACTCATGAGATAAATTAAAGAAGATATGAATGAATGGAAATATATCCCGTACTCATGGATAGGAAGAATTAACATTGTTAAAATTGGCCATCCTGCCTACAGCAATCTACAGATTCAATGCAATTCCTACCAAAATACCAACAAAAATGGCCATCTTGCCTACAGCAATCTACAGATTCAATGCAATTCCTATCAAAATACCTACAGCATTCTTCAATGAACTAGATAGAGCAAAAAGTTCTAAAATTCATATGGAACCACAAAAGACCCTGAATAGCCAAAGCAATCCTGAGAAGGAAGAATAAAGCTGGGAGGATTAAGCTCCCTGACTTCAAGCTCTATGACAAAGCCACAGTAATCAAGACAATTTGGTACTTGCACAAGAACAGAACAATAGACCAATGCAATGGAACAGACTAGAGAGCCCATATATAAACCCTACCATATATGGTCTATTAATAAATGATAAAGGAGCCAAGGATATACAATGGGGAAATGACAGCCTCTTCAACAACTGGTGTTGGCAAAACTGGACAGCTACATGCAAGAGAATGAAACTCAATTATTGTCTAACCCCTATACACCAAGTAAACAACATGGAACAAAGACCTGAATGTAAGTCATGAAACCACAAAACTCTTAGAAGAAAACATAGGCAAAAATCTCTTGAATATAAACAAAAGCAACTTTTTCCTGAACGCATCTCCTCAGGCAAGGGGAACAAAAGCAAAAATGAACAAATGGGACTACATCATGCTAAAAAACTTCTGTACAGCAAAGAACACCATCAGCAGAACAAAAAGGCATCCAACAGTATGAGAGAATATATTTGTAAATGACATATCCGACAAGGGGTTACCATCCAAAATATGTAAAGAACTCACATATCTCAACACCCAAAAGGCCAATAACCCTATTAAAAAATGGGCAGGGCATATGAACAGATACTTTTCCAAAGAAGAAATTCAGATGGCCAACAGGCAAATGAAATGGTCTACATCTCTAATCATCAGGGAAATGCAAATTAAAACCACAAGTTCATATCTCCTCACACCAGTTAGGATGGCCAACATCGTAAAGACTAGGAACAACAAATTCTGGCAAGGATGTGGACAAAGGGAAACCCTCCTATACTGCTGGTGGAATGTAAACAAGTTCAACCATTGTGAAAAGCAATATGGAAGGTTCCTCAAAAAACTAAAAATAGAAATACCATTTGACTCAGGAATTCCACTCCTAGGAATTTACCCAAAGAAAACAAGTTCTCAGATTTAAAAAGACATAATGCACCCGTATGTTTATTGCAGCACCATTTACAATAGCCAAGATATGGAAGCAACCTAAGTGTCCATCAGTAGATGAATGGATAAAGATGTGGTATATATACACAATGGAATACTACTCAGCCATAAGAAAGAAACAAATCCTACCATTTGCGACAACATGGATGGAGCTAGAGGTATCCTCAGTGAAATAAGTCAGACAGAGAAAGACAAGTGCCAAATAATTTCCCTCATTTGTGGAGTGTAACAACAAAGCAAAACTGAAGGAACAAAATAGCAGCAGACTCAGACTCCAAGAAGGGACTAGCAATTACCAAAGGGCAGGGGTGGGGGAGGGAGAAGGGGATTGTGGATATCATGATTAGTGCACATGATGTGTGTGGGGTCATGGGGAAGACAATGAAGCACAGAGAAGACAAGTAGGGACTCTGTGGCATCTTACTACCCTGATGTACAGTGACTGCAATGGGGTATGGGGAGGGACTTGATTAGTAAGTGTGAATGTAGTAAACACATTGTTTTTCTTGTGAAACCTTCATAAGAGTGTATAGTAATGATACCTTAGTAAAAAAAAAAGAAAAGCTAATGCAAAATAGAGGTCCCAAAGTTACTAGGTTAATAAACTTTGACTGGAAGAAATCTGCCTTTGGATTTAACTGTTTATTAGCCTCAATCCAATTTTCCCTTCCCCCTTCCTTGTGTACTTACACAGATTGTCTGAAAGGTGTAGAGTTTCTCCACAACTCTTACTCTCCACTTGGAATTGGAGAGGCCACATTTTCTGTGTGCAATTCCTGGGTGTCGGGAGACACTGGGAGACAGACCTGGACATATACTCGCAGAAGTTTCTATTCATGGGTTGTCTGACAGTTCCACATTTTTAATGCAAAATATTTTGAGGGGTATCATAATGTCCTAATTAAGATTACTGGATTATAAACTTCATGGAGGCAGAAATTTTGGCCTGTTTTGTTCACTGCTACATTCTTTACACCTGGAACAGAGTCTGGCATATTGCAGATGCTAAGTAGATATTTACTGAAAGAATAGGTGAATGAGCATGAGCTGGAATCAGACCTGTGCTCACACTCTTTGCACATGTTGAGTATTCCACTGACAAATACTTATCATGGACCATCTGTGTGAGAGAGACATGGAAGTGTGGTGGTTGTCATGACAGAGTCCCTACCATTATTTGGTTGGCTGTTTCAGTCATTGTATCTTCATAGAGATATATAAAGGAACGTGGCTATTACTCATATGAAGTTTAAATGACAGATTTAGTATAGAAGTGCTTGGTATAGGGCCTGGCACACATAAGTCTTCTACATATTTATTTTCTAATTTGTTACTTCTTTCTTATGCTCCTTGAGGATAAGTCTCTCATCTTTTGTATCATCTTAAATACATCAGTGGTTTTTAGGAATGTTTAAAAATTAAGTATATAGTATATGTATGTTTTGATTTGTAAATTGTAAAGCACTTACTAATAAGTTATTACTAACATGATATTGTAAATGAACTTTTTTGTGCCATTGCACAATTTCTGGATGTGTGTTTATGCTAAAGTATTTTCAAAAATCTAATTAATGTCTGTTATATCTAAAAAAAAAAAAAAAAAAGATCTCCAAATCTAGAAAACCAGTGAAGTCACACAAGACAAAGGAGTCTAGCTTCAGACCCGAAGAAAACAAAATCCCAGACTCAAAAAGATATATGCACCCCTATATCACCACAGCATTTACAACAGCCAGTATATGCAAGCAACCTAAGTATCCATCAATAGATGAATAGATAAAGAGTAAGTGGTACACATATACGATGGAATATTATTCAGCCATAAGAAAAAAGAAATCGGGCTATTTGCAAAAACATGGATGGATCTAAAGGGTGTTATGCCAAGGAAAAAAAGCCAAGTGGAGAAAGAAAACACCATGTGATTTCACTTATTTGTGGAATATTACAAACAAAACCAAATGAACAAAATAGTACTAGACTCATAAGGCACTGAGAAATGACTGGTGGTTACAACAGGGGTGGGTTTTTGGGGTTGGTTGGTCGGGAGGGTGAGGGGCTTAAAGGGCACAAAAATTCTCAATCATAATATAAGTTGGTCATGGGATGGTAGTACAGCATGCAGAATAAAGCCAATGATTTTCTAACATCTTTCTATGTTGACAGATTGTAACCACTTTACCAGGGGTGAGCATTTAATAACATGGGTGAATTTAGAACCACTGTGATATATATATATATAAGATTGTGTATCAATGATACTTCAATAAAAAATAACATTTTAAAAAGAAATATTTTTAAATCATTTTAAATAAATGAAAGCAAAATAAGGTTATAGATTTTAAATCCACTGTTAAAATCTCTTGACTCAGAACCTGAAACAGCAGGGCTTCAGAGATGTCAAGGTCAAAACAGATAAAAGAAAGAATGAGGAAATAATCCCTGAATGTGAAAAGCTTAAGAGATATGATGACTAAATGCAACGTTTGGTCTTGGATGGGGTTCTGGACCAGAAGTTTCCTCCCTTTTGTATGGAGGACATTAGTGCACCAAATTTGATCTGGTCCACTAAACAGCTCTGTAAAAATGTTAATTTAATTTGCTAACTGTACTACAATCATGTAAGAAATTCTTTTTATTAAAACTACACACTAAAGTACTTAGGCTAAAAAGGCAATGTACTTGTAAGTTACTCCCTAATAGTTCAGGAAAATATTATACAGAGTGAGAGAGGAAGATGGAGAGACAGCAAAGGCACAGAGGGAGGACATGATAGAGCTAACGTGTGGGTAAAATTGTAATATTTGCAGAACATCTCACCTGGCTTTAGTGCATCTGCGTATCAATAGGCGTTCCTCAGGGGTGGAGAAAACTAGTTCATCTCCATATCAACGGGTAATTACCTGGGCAACTGGAGGGCTTATCTGAACCTGAGAGGTTAGGGGGAGGTCTTGCTTGCTTCTGCCCGAGCAGGAAAGAGACAGCCCCAGACTGCAGTTTGTAAGCAATAAACAGGTTTTAAACTTTATTTCTCCCTTTGACTGATTTTGGTTTTAGAGGTATTTTGCCCCAGGATTTCCTCTCACTGGAGTTATACATGATAAAATGTTCACATTTTCGGAATCTGGGTGAATGATGGAAAGAAACATTGTGTAGTAATTCTGCAATTTTCCCAAAGTCTGAAATTATTGCAAAGTCCAAAGTTAAAAACTTTAATCCTTCTGGCTGGCTTCCCAACGCCCCAGGATGAAAGGTAAAACTAGCATTACTCATAAAACTTCTCCTTAACTAAACAGTCTCATCTCATGTCACTTTTCAGCCCCATCAAACAACCCTCCCTCACCCCCACACATTCTACATTGTTCTTGAAAAGTCCTGCCCTCTCTTAACTCTTTGCACATGTAGAAGCTTAACGCATTAACCTGAGTGGAAGATTTCCAAAAGGAAAGTACACAAAAAAGGGAAGGAAGGGAATGACAGGTAACTCTCAATGCTGAAAAGTTTTAAGAAGACACAGAGAAGTAGTGACAACTCTGTGATTAAGTTTTATTCCTCTAAGGGCTAGAGAAGTAGACCACTTGTCTTCAATGAGATTACTTGTCCTAAACAAAAGGGAAGTCCACTCAATCCCTGAGGTCCACAAAACACTAACCAAAAAGCCCATCTCCCACAAACAGTGTTTGTACTGGCAATAGCACCTTCATCTGTTGCCAGCTATTAATAACTGGAATCAAGGGCAAGCGAGGAGGATAAGGGATGGGGTGAGAAATAGATCCTTCTAGCTGTCGTACAGGGCAGGTTGTGTTCTGGCATACTTAGAACTGAGTGCACTTCCATATAATATACTGTCACTAATGATGACAGCTGTAAACTTTCAGTATGGTATTTTTGATACATTATAGATTATTTTGCATTGATAAGTAGGAAGATAATGAGTCTGAGGATCAAATGAACTGGTACAAGAATATTTCAGTGTAACTAGTAACTATTGATTTCTAAATAATGACCAACAATTCACCCTTCAGAAAAAAATCATTTCTGAAACCAGGAGCCTCCCAGTAGAACTACATGTTGTCATATCTAATACGCTCTCCATTTCCTAACATTTGCCCACATCTTACTCTATGGCAGTGCTTATGGAAAAATATAAAAAACACTAGACTTAAGAGAAAATTCTATTTTGCAACAGGCATTAACATGAATGGTCTTAGAAAATATTCTTCCTCAACAATAATAATTCACAATTCAAATTATGAATTTGTGATTGAATTACCCCCTTC